>NC_092234.1:70837314-71124814 GCF_036320965.1 Panulirus ornatus
TGGGAATGCTGAAAAATGTGGAAGGAGAGAACATTTTCTGAGAAGGCAAAAATGGGTATTATTGAAGGTATTGTGCTCTCACCAGTATTAGGTGGATGCAAGGGATGGGCTATAGATAAGTCTGTGCGGAGGAGGGTGGATGTGTTGGAAATGTTTGAAGACAATATGTGGTGTGAGGTGGTTTGATCGAGTAGATAATGTAAGAGAAAGAGAGAGGTGTAGTGATGAAAAGTGTCGATGATAGAGCTGACGAGGAATTTCTGAAATGGTTTGGACATATGGAGAGAATGGATGAGGAGAGGTTGACAAAAAGGTTTTATGTGGAGGGGACAAGGAGAACGGGGAGACCAAATTGGAAATGGAAGGATGGAGTGAAAAAGATTTTGAGCAATCGGGGCCTGAACATGCAGGAGAATGAGATATTTTAATGGGATAGAGTGAATTGGAAGGATGTGGTATACTGGTCGACTTGGCAGTTAATGGACCGAACCAGGGTATGTGAAGCGTCCGGGGTAAGCCATGGAAAGATCTGTGGGGCTTGGATGTGGATATGGAGCTGTGGTATTGCATTACAGCTTAGAATACGTGTGTGCGGATGTGGCCTTTCTTCGTCTGTTCCTAGCGCTGTCTCGCTAACGCGGAAAACGGCGATCAAGTGTGAAGAAAAAGCTAAACACCATATCCATGATGTTTATGAAGTATTCGCATATAGAGGGTCATTGTAAGAGTGAACACATTTGCATACCTCTGCGTCATGCTATAAATTGTTAGTAGTCACGGGGGGGGGGGGGGGACTCACAACTCAGCACACGTCTCCCTACCCCAGACCCCAGACCCGTACATCACACCACCTCGCCACCACTGACCAGTGTTGCCGCGCACGATCGATTGAACTGTCAACCAACCAGCTCCTGGTCACCAGTGACCTTCCTGACTATGACGATAATGACTGTTAATATAAGGTCTCAACCATCTAATGAAGTAAAGGTAATGAACCTGCCAGTCATTACAGCTGTAACGAGGAGGTTAGATTAGTAGTTATTGCCGTAATTATAACGACAACCAATCACAATTAACATGAGATTTTAGGGACAGCCAATCAACATGGAGCAGTTGGTGGTCCACACTTGGGTTCAGAGGGAATTGCTGCGCGTCGACTCAAACTGCAGCGGCAGACAGTACTTAAGAAGGAGGGTGGCCGGCAGGATTGAATAAAGCAGTATATCTCGTGTGATAATATATATGATGATCTCTGAATGTAAAGCAAATGTATACCATGTCTACCGAACCATGGACTATTGTAGCCGTCACACCACATCACAGCCGCCATCACCACCGGTTACCAGACAGCACAGTAGAGACAACAACCTCACATTATACGATCTTGCTGTTGACTCTGAGCAAACATGAAATATCAGTCTTCATAGAAGTAAGAAGATTGGCTTACTAACACGACTGTGTGTATGATGGTGGGATGACCTGCACTAACTGGCAAACCATCTTCTCCCTCCGCCCTTCTCCCGGCATAAGAGACCCCTTCACTCGCTCATCCTACAACCTGGAGGTCTCCTTACGTCAAAGCACCTCGCAAACACCGCCACTGTTCAGCGGATGATACATGCCATACCACTGCAAAGGTGGTACTGGAACCATGCCATACCACTGCAAAGGTGGTACTGGAACCATGCCATACCACTGCAAAGGTGGTACTGGAACGATGCATACCACTGCAAAGGTGGCACTAGAACCATGCCATACCACTGCAAAGGTGGTACTGGAACCATGCCATACCACTGCAAAGGTGGTACTGGAACGATGCCATACCACTGCAAAGGTGGTACTGGAACCATGCCATACCACTGCAAAGGTGGTACTGGAACGATGCATACCACTGCAAAGGTGGTACTGGAACAATGCCATACCACTGCAAAGGTGGTACTGGAACCATGCCATACCACTGCAAAGGTGGTACTGGAACGATGCCATACCACTGCAAAGGTGGTACTGGAACCATGCCATACCACTGCAAAGGTGGTACTGGAACGATGCCATACCCCTGCAAAGGTGGTTCTGGAACGATGCCATACCACTGCAAAGGTGGTACTGGAACAATGCCATACCACTGCAAAGGTGGTACTGGAACCATGCCATACCACTGCAAAGGTGGTACTGGAACGATGCCATACCACTGCAAAGGTGGTACTGGAACGATGCCATACCACTGCAAAGGTGGTACTGGAACGATGCCATACCCCTGCAAAGGTGGTTCTGGAACGATGCCATACCCCTGCAAAGGTGGTACTGGAACGATGCTATACCACTGCAAAGGTGGTACTGGAACAATGCCATACCCCTGCAAAGGTGGTACTGGAACGATGCTATACCACTGCAAAGGTGGTACTGGAACAATGCCATACCACTGCAAAGGTGGTACTGGAACCATGCCATACCACTGCAAAGGTGGTACTGGAACGATGCCATACCCCTGCAAAGGTGGTACTGGAACGATGCCATACCCCTGCAAAGGTGGTACTGGAACCATGCCATACCACTGCAAAGGTGGTACTGGAACGATGCCATACCACTGCAAAGGTGGTACTGGAACGATGCCATACCCCTGCAAAGGTGGTTCTGGAACGATGCCATACCCCTGCAAAGGTGGTACTGGAACGATGCTATACCACTGCAAAGGTGGTACTGGAACGATGCCATACCCCTGCAAAGGTGGTTCTGGAACGATGCCATACCACTGCAAAGGTGGTTCTGGAACGATGCCATACCACTGCAAAGGTGGTTCTGGAACCATGCCATACCCCTGCAAAGGTGGTTCTGGAACCATGCCATACCCCTGCAAAGGTGGTACGTCTTCCTAACGTAAGTACGTCTTTGAAACTGTTGTTCAGCTCTGTTGGAGGTGAGAGAACGTTTCAGAGATGTACTGACGTCTCACAGGAACGCATGTATTTCAGAGGCGTACTAACGTTTTATACACGACCATGTTTTATTAAGTTCTGAAGCGTTTATACACTTCTCGAACGTTTGAATGCCTCTGAAACGTTTGCACTACTCTGGAACGCATATTTGTTTTCTTAATCTTGTCTTCTTATCTTCGTGTCCATCTTCATCATTATCATCATTTACATTATCATCATCATCATTATCGTCTACATCATCATCATCATCATCATCACCATCTACATCATCATCATCATCTTTATCATCATCATCTACATCAATATCATCAACATTATTATCATCATTATCATCTACATCATTATCATCATCGCCTACATCATTATCATCATTATAATCTACATTATTATCATCTTCATCATCATCATCATCATCATCATCATCTGCATTATTATTATCATTATCATCATCATCATCATCTGCATCATTATCATCATCTACATCATCACCATCATCATCATCATTATCATCTCCTACATCATTATCATCATCATTATCATCATTTTCATCTACATCATTATCATCATCATTATCATCATCATCATCATCTGCATTATTATTATCATTATCATCATCATCATCATCTGCACCATTATCATCATCTACATCATTATCATCATCTACATCACCATCATCATTATCATCGTCTGCATTATTATCATTATCATTATCATCATTATCATCATCATCATTATCACCATCATCATCATCATTATCATCGACATCATCATTATCATCATCTACATCATCACCACCATCGTCATCATCATCATCATCATCGGCATCATCATTATCATCATCTCCATCATCACCATCATCATCATCATCATCATCATCATCATTATCATCATCTACATCATCACCATTATCATCATCATAATCATCATCATTATCATCTACATTATCATCATCATCATCATCATTATCATATACATCATTATCATCATCATTATCATCTACATCATTATTAAAATCATCATCTGCATTATCATTATTCTCATCATCATTATCATTATCCTCTACATCATCATCATCATCATCATCATCTATTTCATTATCATCATCATTATCATAATCATCATATGCATTATTATCATTATTATTATCATCATCATCATTATCATCATCATCTGTATTATTATCGTTATCATCATCATCTGTATTATTGTCATCATCATCATCATCATCTGCATTATTATTATTATCATCATCTTTATCATCATCATCATCTGCATTATCATCATTATCATTATCATCATCTTATGCCTTATTATTGTGGTTATCATCATCTTCTCTGCATTATTATCATTTTCATTATCACCATCATCATCATCATCTGCATTATCATCGTTATCATTATCATCATTATCATCATAATCATCATCATCATCATTTGCATTATTATTATCATTATCATCGTCATCATTTTCATCATCCGCATTAGCATTATCATCATCATCATCATCATTTGCATTATTATTATCATTATCATACTCATCATCATCATATGCATTATTATTTACATTATCATCATCATCTTCATCATCATATGCATTATTATAAACATTATCATCATCATCACATCATCACAATCATCTTCATCATCATCTGCATTATTATCATTATTATCATCATCATCATCTGCATTATTATTGTCATCATCATCTGCATTATCATCATCATCATCATCTGCATCATCATTTGCATTATTATTATCATTATCATCGTCATCATCATCTGCATTATCATCATCATCATTATCATGGTTATGATCATCATCATTTGCATTATCATTATCATCGTCATCATCATCTGCATTATCATCGTCATCATTATCATGGTCATGATCATCATCATTTGCATTATCATCATAATCATCATCATCATTTGCATAATCACTATCATTATCATCGTCATCGTTATCACTATTTTCGTTTACTTTTTCTTCTTCATCTTTCTTTTGTTTTTGCTTTTGTTAGTTTTTCATGTTTTCGTCTACATCATCATCATCTTGTTCCGATTTTTTCTTTCTTATTCATCTTCTCTTTGTTTTTCATCATTTATTCATGTTCCTTCCTTTCCTTCATCATAATCCTGTTTTTCTTTTCTTCATCTTTTTATTTTTCTCTTCAATTCTCGTCTTTCCTTTACTTATAGTAATGAGAGTATTCTCCTTTACTGATTCTTCTTTCTGCTTTTATTATTTACTTCTTCTTCTTCTTCTTCTTCTTCTTCTTCATCTTCTTATTCTTCTTAGCACACAGTGGAAACACTGTGTGCTAAACGTAGGACGAGATGGTCCGGAGTACTATCTGAAGTATTGAAAAATACATACAGAGAAAATGAGGTGAGTTTGACGTATTTAACGTTCATGATCGAGAAAACGTGTCTGTAGGTGTTATTTGTTCTTGTTCAAGATGTGCTGGAGAACGGGAGAGGTTTAGGAGGATGGCATAGGTCAAACATCATACCTGTCTTTAAGAATGAACACCTGGAGGATGTGCTGAATTACAAACCTGGAGGTCTTCCTGACCAGTGTGATATGTAAATGACTATATATTTAAATCTTTATGATTACTCTAGAACCAAGGCTAGGGAGGGAGAGTGGTTTGGAAATGTTCTGGGAGTAAAGTCAGGGGTTGGTGAGAGAACAAGAGCAAGGAAAGGAGTAGCACTACTCCTGAAACAGGAGTTGTGGGAATATGTGATGGAGTGTAAGAAAGTAAATTCTAAATTGATATGGGTAAAACTGAAAGTGGATGGAGAGAGATGGGTGATTATTGGTGCCTATGCACCTGGGCACGAGAAGAAAGATCATTAGAGGCAAGTGTTTTAGGAGCAGCTGAGTGAGTGTGTTAGTAGTTTTGATGAAGGAGACCGGGTTATAGTGATGTGTGATTTGAATGCAAAGGTGAGTAATGTGGCAGTTGAGCGAATAATTGGTGTACATGGGGTGTACAGTGTTGTAAATCGAAATAGTGAAGAGCTTGTAGATTTGTGTGCTGAAAAAGGACAGGTGATTGGGAATACCTGGTTTAAAAAGCGAGATATACATAAGTATACTTGTGTAAGTAGGAGAGATGGCCAGAGAGCGTTATTGGATTACGTGTTAAATTACGTATTAATTGACAGGCTCGCGAAAGACTTTTGGATCTTAATGTGCTGAGAGGTGCAACTGGAGGGATGTCTGATCATTATCTTGTGGAGGCGAAGGTGAAGATTTGTAGAGGTTTTCAGAAAAGAAGAGAGAATGTTGGGGTGAAGAGAGTGGTGAGAGTAAGTGAGCTTGGGAAGGAGACTTGTGTGAGGAAGTACCAGGAGAGACTGAGTGTAGAATGGAAAAAGGCGAGAGTAAAGGATGTTAGGGGATTGAGGGAGGAATGGGATGTATTTAGGGAAGCAGTGATGGCTTGCGCAAAAGATGCTTGTGGCATGAGAAGCGTGGGAGCTGGGCAGATTAGAAAGGGTAGTGAGTGGTGGGATGAAGAAGTAAGATTATTAGTGAAATAGAAGAAAGAGGCATTTGGACGATTTTTGAAGGGAAATAATGCAAATGAGTGGGGGATGTATAAAAGAAAGAGGCAGGAGGTTAAGAGAAAGGTGCAAGAGTTGAAAAAGAGGGCATACGAGTGTTGGGGTGAGAGTATCATTAAATTTTGGGGAGAATAAAAAGATGTTTTGGAAGGAGGTAAATAAAGTGCGTAAGACAAGAGAACAAATGGGAATATCGGTGAAGGGGGCTAATGGGGAGGTAATAACAAGTAGTGGTAATGTGAGAAGGAGATGGAGTGAGTATTTTGAAGGTTTGTTTAATGTGTTAGATGATAGAGTTGCTGATATATGGTGCTTTGTTCTGGGTGGTGTGCGAAGTGAGAGGGTTAGGGAGAATGATTTGGTAAACAGAGAAGAGGTAGTAAAAGCTTTGCGGAAGATGAAAGCCGGCAAGGCAGCTGGTTTGGATGATATTGGAGTGGAATTTATTAAAAAAGGGGGTGACTGTGTTGTTGACTAGTTGCAAAGGATATTTAATGTATGTATGACTCATGATGAGGTGCCTGAGGATTGGCGGAATGCATGTATAGTGCCATTGTACAAAGGCAAAGTGGATAAAGGTGAGTGCTCAAATTACAGTTATAAGTTTGTTGAGTATTTCTGGGAAACTATATGGGAGGGTATTGATTGAGAGGGTTAAAACATGTACAGAGCACCATATTGGGGAAGAGCAGTGTGGTTCAGAAGTGGTAGAGGATGTGTGGATCAGGTGTTTGCTTTGAAGAATGTATGTGAGAAATCCTTAGAAAGGAAAATGGATTTGTATGTAGCATTTATGGATCTGGAGAGGGCATATGATAGAGTTGATAGAGATGCTCTGTGGAAGGTATTAAGACTATATGGTGTGGGAGGCAAGTTGCTAGAAGCAGTGAAAAGTTTTTATCGAGGATGTAAAGCATGTGTACGTGTAGGAAGAGAGGAAAGTGATTGGTTCTCAGTGAATGCTGGTTTGCGGCAAGGGTGCGTGATGTCTCCATGGTTGTTTAATTTATTTATGGATGGGGTTGTTAGGTAGATGAATGCAAGAGTTTTGGAGAAAGATGCAAGCATGCGGTCTGTTGTGGATGAGAGGGCTTGGGAAGTGAGTCAGTTGTTGTTCGCTGATGATACATCGCTGGTGGCTGATTCGGATGAGAAACTACAGAAGTTGGTGACTGAGTTTGGTGAAGTGTGTGAAAGAAGAAAGTTAAGAGTAAATGTGAATAAGAGCAAGGTTATTAGGTACAGTCGGGATGAGGGACAAGTCAATTGGGAGGTAAGTTTGAATGGACAAAAACTTGAGGAAGTGAAGTGTTTTAGATATCTGGGAGTGGATTTGGCAGCGGATGGAACCATGGAAGCTGAAGTGAGTCACAGGGTGGGGGAGGGGGCGAAAGTTCTGGGAGCGTTGAAAAATGTGTGGAAGTTTAGAACATTATCTCGGAAAGCAAAAATGGGTATGTTTGAAGGAATAGTGGTTCGAACAGTGTTGTATGGTTGCGAGGCGTGACCAATATGGTTGCGAGGCGTGGGCTGTAGATAGAGTTGTGCGGAGGAGGGTTGATGTGTTGGAAATGACATGTTTGAGGACAATATATGGTGTGAGGTGGTTTGATCGAGTAAGTAATGAAAGGGTAAGAGAGATGTGTGGTAATAAAAAGAGTGTGGTTGAGAGAGCAGAAGAGGGTGTTTTGAAATGGTTTGGTCACATGGAGAGAATGAATGAGGAAAGATTGACAAAGAGGATATATGTGTCGGAGGTGGAGGGAACGAGAAGTGGGAGACCAAATTGGAGGTGGAAGGATGGCGTGAAAAAGATTCTGAGCGATCGGTGCTTGAGCATGCAGGAGGGTGGAAGGCGTGCAAGGAATAGAGTGAATTTGAACGATTTGGTATACCAGGGTGGACGTGCTGTCATTGGATTGAACCAGTGCATGTGAAGCGTCTAGGGTAAGCCATGGAAAGTTTTGTGGGGCCTAGATGTGGAAAGGGAGCTGTGGTTTCGGTGCATTATGTATGACAGCTAGAGACTGAGTGTGAACAAATGTGGCCTTTGTTGTCTTTTCCTATCGCTACCTTGCGTGCATGCGGGGGAGGGGTTTGTCATTTCATATGTGGCAGGGTGACGACGGGAATGAATGAAGGCAGCAAGTATGAATTATGTACATGTGTAGTATATTTGTGTATGTCTGTGTATGTATATATATGTATACGTTGAAATGTATAGGTATGTATATTTGCGTGTGTGGACGTGTATGTATATACATGTGTATGTGGGTGTGTTAGCCCATTCTTTCGTCTGTTTCCTTGCGCTACCTCGCTAACGCGAGAGACAGAAACAAAGTATAAGAAAAAACATATATATATATATATATATGGTTTGATCGAGTAAGTAATAATAGGGTAAGAGAGATGTGTGGTAATAAAAAGAGTGTGGCTGAGAGAGCAGACGACTGTGTTTTGAAATGGTTTTGTCACATGAAGAGACAGAGTGAGGAAAGATTGACCAAGAGGATATATGTGTCAGAGGTGGAGGGAACGAGGAGAAGTGGGAGACCAAAATGGAGGTGGAAAGATGAAGTGAAAAAGATTTGAGTGATGGGGCCTGAACATGCAGGAGGGTGAAAGGCGTGCTAGGAATAGAATGAATTGGAACGATGTGGTATACCGGGGTCGACGTGCTCTTAATGTATTGAACCAGGGCATGTGAAGCGTCTGGGGTAAACCATGGAAAGTTCTGAGGGGCCTGGATGTGGAAAGGGAGCTGTGGTTTCGGTGCATTATTACATGACAGCTAGAGACTGAGTGTGAACGAATGTGGCCTTTGTTGTCTTTTCCTAGCGCTACCTCGCGCACATGAGGGGGGAGGGGGTTGTTATTTCATGTGGGGTGGGGTGGCGATGGGAATGAATAAAGGCAGACAGTATGAATTATGAATTATGTACATGTGTATATATGTATATGTCTGTATATATATGTATACGTTGAGATGTATAGGTATGTATATTTGCGTGTGTAGATGTGTATGTATATACATGTGTATGTGGGTGGGTTGGGCCATTTCTTTCGTCTGTTTCCTTGCGCTACCTCGCTAACGCGGGAGACAGCGACAAAGCAAAGATAAATAAATGAATAGATAAATAAATAAATAAATAAATATATATATATATATATATATATTTTTTTTTTTTTTTTTTTTTTTTTATACTTTGGGATGGCTTTGATTAGGGCCTCAGCTGCCCGTGCCGTCTCAGGTAACATAAAACACTTCTATGTAAGAGTCCTGGTGTTACCCAGCACATTTCTAAAGACTCCTGCAGCCCAAGGCTGCTCTACTTCCAGTAAGAAGGAAATGTAAACACCGCTGGAATTAGAAGTTCTCTGAGGGGGCTGTACTCCCAGAGATACATAGGTTTCTACGAGTGCGAATTCTGCTTTACACGAAAGGGGAGGCTGTGTGGACTACTAGTATCTGCACTTGCAGAAAGCATTTGACGCTGTTCAGCGCAGGAGATTGGTAAAGAAAAAAAATGTATCGTAGGTTAGAAATGCAGGTTAGATTCCTTCGCTAGATGAATTATCTATGTGGACAGAAACAGGGGCGCATGTTAGAGGAACCCTCTCGATCTGGGTGCGATCTGACTATTTGTAAGGACGATACCAGGCTCTTGAGGGAAGAAATGCGATGATGATTTCACCCACCGACAAAAGAACTTTAGATAACTGTAATGTTGTTCTAACACAAGGCTGAGGAAATTCAGTCTGAGTAAAGGTAACGTGAAGATGGGACGCAGCGAAAAGTGGCCTAGATATGGATATTTTCTGGTAAGATATATAACCTGCTGCAAGAACCTGTGTGTGTGTGTGTGTGTGTGTGTGTGTGTGTGTGTGTGTGTGTGTGTGTGTGTGTGTGTGTGTCAGTAACTTTGGAGAAGACATGGTCGCCAACCAGGCGTCAGAGATCCCACCTCAATTAGAGAAGACATGGTGTCTGCTGGCAAATAATTGATTAACATTGAAGTATTTGGATCAGGGAATATTTAACACACCCTTCACGTCCTACATGACGGAGGTCAGAACTAGACAACGCTTCTTAGGTTTGGTCGCCGAACTTTGTAAAGCACAAAGAACGAACAGAAATGGTCATGAGGGTGGCCACAACAATGATGGTACCAGGAGTAAGAGAGCCGTATTTATCCTCCTCCAGAGACGGACCAAACCAGACCCGCTTGACCTAGTGTGGCCCAGCCCGTGCCACATCCCGGTCGCCCCAGCAGGGTATGACCAGCTCGGACTGACGGCCGGGATCAGCTGGGGGGGGGGGGGGGGCCTGATATATGGAAGGTTGACGGGCTGGAGCAGATGATTGTCATAGCCTGACTCTAATCTTCAAACTTTTCTTTCGTTCTTCTGATTACTCATTCCTCACAAACATTTACTCATTCCTCACAAACATTTACTCATTCCTCACAAACATTTACTCATTCCTCACAAATATTTACTCATTCCTCACAAACATTTACTCATTCCTCAAACATTTACGCATTCCTCACAAACATTTACTCATTCCTCACAAACATTTACTGATTTCTCAAGCATTTACTCATTCCTCATAAACATTTATTCATTCCTCACATTTACTTATTCCTCATAAACGTTTACTCATTCCTCAAACATTTACTCATTCCTCATAAACATTTACTCATTCCTCATAAACATTTACTCATTTCTCTTAACCATTACTCACTCCTCATAAATATTTACTCATCCCTCACAAACATTTACTCATTCCTCATAAACATTTACTCATTCCTCACAAACATTTACTCATTCATCATAAACATTTACTCATTCCTCACATTTAGTTATTCCTCGTAAACATTTAATCATTCCTCACAAACATTTACTCACTCCTCACAAACATTTACTAATTCCTTACAAAAATTTAATCACTCCTCATAAACATTTACTCATTCCTCAAAAACATTTACTCATTCCTCGTAACATGTACTCATTCCTCACATTTACTTATTCCTCATAATCATTTACTAATTCCTTACAAACATTTACTCATTCCTCATGAACAGTTACTCATTCCTTATAAACATTTACTCATTCCTCACAAACATTTACTCGTTTCTCATAAACATTTACTCATTCCTCAAACATTTACTCATTCCTCATAAACATTACCCATTCCTCATAAACATTTACTCATTCGTCACAAACATTTACTCATTCCTCAGAAACATTTACTCATTACTCATTCCTCATAAACATTTACTCATTCCTCCCAAACGTTTACTCATTCCTCATAAACATTTATTCATTCTCACATTTTACTCATTCCTCACAAATATTTACTCCTCACAAATATTTACTCATTCCTCAAACATTTAATCACTCCTCATAAACATTTACTCATTCCTCACAAACATTTACTCATTCCTCAAACATTTGCTCGTCCCTCACAAACTTTTCCTCATTTCTCATAAACATTTACTCATTCCTCATAAACATTTACTCATTCTGCACAAACATTTACTCATTCCTTACAAACATTTACTCATTCCTCACAAACATTTACTCTTTCCCCATAAACATATACTCATTCCTCACAAACATTTACTTATTCCTTATAAACATTTGCTCATTCCTCACAAACATTTATTCATTCCCCATAAACGTTTATTCATTCCTCACATTTACTCATTCCTCATAAACATTTACTCATTCCTCACAAACATTCACTCATTCCTCAAATATTTACTCATTCCTCATAAACATTACTCATTCCTCATAAACATTACTCATTCCTCATAAACATTTACTCATTCTTCACCAACATTTACTCATTCCTCATAAACATTTACTCATTCCTCACAAACATTTACTCATTCCTCATAAACAATTACTCATTGCTCATAAACATTTACTCATTCCTCACATTTACTTATTCCTCATAAACATTTACTCATTCCTCACAAACATTTAATAACTCCTCATAAACATTTACTCATTCCTCACAAACATTTACTCATTCCTCATAAACACTTACTCATTCCTCACATTTACTTATTCCTCATAAGGATTTACTCATTCCTAACAAACATTTACGCATTCCTCATAAACATTTACTCATTCCTCATAAACATTTACTCATTCCTCATAAACGTTTACTTATTCCTCATAAACATTTACCCATCCCTCGCTAACATTTACTCATCCTTTGCTAACATTAACTCATAACCCCGCCCGCGTTTACTCACCCATCACCAGTATTTGTTCATGATGTTATCTTGTCATCTGAGACGAATACAGGTAAACACTCATTCATTATACATCATACGATGTAACGACACGCGCGCTACCACGAAGGACACTGACACGCGCGCTACCACGAGGGACACTGACACGCGCGCTACCAAGAGGGACGCCAACATACGCGCGCTACCACGAGGGACACTGACGCACGCGCGCTACCACGAGGGACACACGATGTCAGCAGATGAAGTCATCCATCATCAAGGAAGCCCGGTAGAAACTGGTGAGTTCGCTCTCACCACCTGCCTGTATTGCCTGGTGTGAAGGAAGGGGAGTGTGTGTGTGTGTGTGTGGGGGGGGGGGGTGAGGGAACATTACATTAAGCTGGGTAGTGAGACCACAGCTTGCTTGCCCAGCCTTACCCAGCTTGAACCAGGTCTGTCCCAGCTTAACCTCGCTTACCCGGGGTTAGAAACAAGGTGGAGCTGACGTCGAACCCGTCACGACCACTAGACTCGTTAAGCTAGAGCAAGCGGGGGGGGGGGGTCAGGGGGGGCTCGCTCTAGGTTACCGAGTCTAGTGCCAGCTGGACCAGAGCACCACCTGGTAGGTCGGGCAGGACAACACCAGCTGCACTGACTGACCCGGCATCATGATGCATGACGGAGCCACGCGACGCCCTCCTCCTGTCTCCTCAGCTCGGTCATGGGAACTACATCATGAGACCTGACTCTGTTTTGTTTTTTTTCACTTGCCCCACCTCCACCTGAAGGTTGTGGGCTCTGCTGCCTCACTCCTGTACCCCCGCTGCTCTCTCTCTCTCTCTCTCTCTCTCTCTGGACTACCACTGTCCCTCCAGCAGGTCGCCTCGCCGCACACCAGAAGGTCCTCCGTCATCTGGCTTCATCGTGTAGTCACATGTTCTCCCAGGTAACTCCATGTACTCCCATGGAACTCCTCTGTATCCCTATATACTCCCATGGAACTCCTCTGTATCCCTATATACTCCCATGGAACTCCTCTATATCCCTATATACTCCCATGGAACTCCTCTGTATCCCTATATACTCCCATGGAACTCCTCTGTATCCCTATATACTCCCATGGAACTCCTCTGTATCCCTATATACTCCCATGGAACTCCTCTGTATCCCTATATACTCCCATGGAACTGCTCTGTATCCCTATATACTCCCATGGAACTCCTATATATCCCTATATACTCCCATGGAACTCCTGTGTATCCCTATATACTCCCATGGAAATCTTCTTTATCCCTATATACTCCCATGTATCCCTATATACCACTATGTACTCCCATACACTCCCATGTATTCCACATCCTCCCATCCACCAGCAACGAGAGAGGTTCAGGTTGGAGGAGGGACATCCCACTAGATGTTCCCCCAGAATGGATAGCGTGCAGGGGGAGGGGCTAGGGTAGGCCTCTGGCATGGGTGGGGGGAGGGGCTAGGGTAGGCCTTTGACATTGGTGGAGGAGGAGCTAGGGTAGGCCTCTGGCATGGGTAGGGGGAGGGGCTAGTACGGGCCCCAGGCATGGATTATGAGAGGGGCTAGTTTGGGCCTCTGGCATGGATTAGGGAAGAGGCTAGTGCGAGCCCCAGTCATGAATTGTGGGAGGGGCTAGTGCGGGTACCTGGCATGGATGTGGGGAGGGGCTCGTGCAGGTACTTGGCATGGATGAGGGGAGGGGCTAGTGCGGGTACCTGGCATGGATGAGGGGAAGGGCTAGTGCGGGTACTTGGCATGGATGTAGGGAGGGGCTAATGCGGGTACCTGGCATGGATTTGGGGAGGGGCTAGTGCGGATACCTGGCATGGATGAGGGGAGGGGCTAGTGCGGGTACCTGGCATGGATGAGGGGAGGCGCTAGTGTGGGTCCCTGGCATGGATGAGGGGAGGGGCTAGTGAGGGTACCTGGCATGGATGTGGGGAGGGGCTAGTGCGGGTACCTGGCATGAATAAGGGGAGGCGCTAGTGTGGGCACCTGGCATGGATGAGGGGATGGGCTAGAGCGGGTACCGTGGCTATAGGATGAAGGGGCGGGGCTAGTGCGGGTACCTGGCCTGGGATGTGGGGGAGGGCTAGTGCGGGTACCTGGCATGGATGAGGGGCGGGGCTAGTGCGGGCTACCTGGCATGGGATGAGGGGAGGGGCCTAGTGACGGGTACCTGGCATGGATGATGGGAGGGGATAGTGCGGGTACGTGGCATAGGCTGTGGGGAGGGGCTAGTGCGGGCTACCTGCATTGATGAGGGGAGGGGCTAGTGTGGGCACCTGGCATGGATGAGGGGATGGGCCCAGTGCGGGTACCTGGCCATGGATGATGGGGAGGGGGCTAGTGGGGCTACCGTGGGCATGGATAGTGGGGACGGGCTAAGTGCGGGCACCAGGCATTGATGAGGGGGAGGGGTAGTGCTGGGACCTGGCATGGTATGAGGGGAGGGGCTAGTGGGGTACCAGGCAATGGATGAGGGTAGGGGTACCTGGCATGGATGAGGGGAGGGGCTAGTGTGGGCACCTGGCATGGATGAGGGGAGGGGCTAGTGCGGGTACCTGGCATGGATGAGGGGAGGGGCTAGTGCGGGTACCTGGCATGGATGAGGGGAGGGGCTAGTGCGGGCACCTGGCATGGATGTGGGGAGGGGCTAGTGCGGGTACCTGGCATGGATGAGGGAGGGGGCTAGTGCGGGTACCTGGCATGAATGAGGGGAGGCGCTAGTGTGGGCTACCTGGCATGGATGAGGGGAGGGGCTAGTGCGGGTACGTGGCATGGATGAGGGGAGGGGCTAGTGCGGGTACCTGGCATGGATGTGGGAGGGGCTAGTGCGGGTACCTGGCATGGATGAGGGGAGGGGCTAGTGCGGGTACCTGGCATGGATGAGGGGAGGGGCTAGTGCGGGTACCTGGCATGGATGAGGGGAGGGGCTAGTGCGGGTACCTGGCATGGATGTGGGGAGGGGCTAGTGCGGGTACCTGGCATGGATGAGGGGAGGGGCTAGTGTGGGCACCTGGCATGGATGAGGGGAGGGGCCAGTGCGGGTACCTGGCATGGATGAGGGGAGGGGCTAGTGCGGGTACGTGGCATGGATGTGGGGAGGGGCTAGTGTGGGCACCTGGCATTGATGAGGGGAGGGGCTAGTGTGGGCACCTGGCATGGATGAGGGGAGGGGCTAGTGCGGGTACCTGGCATGGATGAGGGGAGGGGCTAGTGCGGGTACCTGGCATGGATGAGGGGAGGGGCTAGTGCGGGTACCTGGCATGGATGTGGGGAGGGGCTAGTGCGGGTACCTGGCATGGATGAGGGGAGGGGCTAGTGTGGGTACCTGGCATGGATGAGGGGAGGCGCTAGTGCGGGTACCTGGCATGGATGAGGGGAGGGGCTAGTGTGGGCACCTGGCATGGATGAGGGGAGGGGCTAGTGTGGGCACCTGGCATTGATGAGGGGAGGGGCTAGTGCGGGTACCTGGCATGGATGAGGGGAGGGGCTAGTGCGGGTACCTGGCATGGATGAGGGGAGGGGCTAGTGCGGGTACCTGGCATGGATGAGGGAGGGGCTAGTGCGGGTACCTGGCATGGATGAGGGGAGGGGCTAGTGCTGGGTACCTGGCATGGATGAGGGGAGGGGCTAGTGCGGGTACCTGGCATGGATGAGGGGAGGGGCTAGTGCGGGTACCTGGCATGGATGAGGGAGGGGCTAGTGCGGGGTACCTGGCATGGATGTGGGGAGGGGCTAGTGCGGGTACCTGGCATGGATGAGGGGAGGGGCTAGTGTGGGCACCTGGCATGGATGAGGGGAGGGGCTAGTGCGGGTACCTGGCATGGATGAGGGGAGGGGCTAGTGCGGGTACCGTGGCATGGATGAGGGGAGGGGCTAGTGTGGGCACCTGGCATGGATGAGGGGAGGGGCTAGTGCGGGTACCTGGCATGGATGAGGGGAGGGGCTAGTGCGGGTACCTGGCATGGATGAGGGGAGGGGCTAGTGCGGGTACCTGGCATGGATGAGGGGAGGGGCTAGTGCGGGTACCTGGCATGGATGAGGGGAGGGGCTAGTGCGGGTACCTGGCATGGATGAGGGGAGGGGCTAGTGTGGGTACCTGGCATGGATGAGGGGAGGGGCTAGTGCGGGTACCTGGCATGGATGAGGGGAGGGGCTAGTGCGGGTACCGTGGCATGGATGAGGGGAGGGGCTAGTGTGGGCACCTGGCATGGATGAGGGGAGGGGCTAGTGCGGGTACCTGGCATGGATGAGGGGAGGGGCTAGTGCGGGTACCTGGCATGGATGAGGGGAGGGGCTAGTGCGGGTACTGGCATGGATGAGGGGAGGGGCTAGTGTGGGTACCTGGCATGGATGAGGGGAGGGGCTAGTGCGGGTACCTGGCATGGATGAGGGGAGGGGCTAGTGCGGGTACCTGGCATGGATGAGGGGAGGGGCTAGTGCGGGTACCTGGCATGGATGAGGGGAGGGGCTAGTGTGGGCACCTGGCATGGATGAGGGGAAGGGCGCTAGTGTGGGTACCTGGCATGGATGAGGGGAGGGGCTAGTGCGGGTACCTGGCATGGATGAGGGGAGGGGCTAGTGCGGGTACCTGGCATGGATGAGGGGAGGGGCTAGTGCGGGTACCTGGCATGGATGAGGGAGGGGCTAGTGCGGGTACCTGGCATGGATGAGGGGAGGGGCTAGTGCGGGTACCTGGCATGGATGAGGGGAGGGGCTAGTGTGGGCACCTGGCATGGATGAGGGGAGGCGCTAGTGCGGGTACCTGTCATGGATGAGAGGAGGGGCTAGTGCGGGTACCTGGCATGGATGAGGGGAGGGGCTAGTGCGGGTACCTGGCATGGATGAGGGGAGGGGCTAGTGCGGGTACCTGGCATGGATGAGGGGAGGGGCTAGTGCGGGTACCTGGCATGGATGTGGGGAGGGGCTAGTGCGGGTACCTGGCATGGATGAGGGGAGGGGCTAGTGCGGGTACCTGGCATGAATGTGGGGAGGGGCTAGTGCGGGTACCTGGCATGGATGAGGGGAGGGGCTAGTGCGGGTACCTGGCATGGATGAGGGGAGGCGCTAGTGTGGGTACCTGGCATGGATGAGCTGAGGGGCTAGTGCGGGTTCCTGGCATGGATGTGGGGAGGCGCTAGTGCGGGTACCTGGCATGGATGTGGTGAGGGGCTAGTGTGGGTCCCTGGCATGGATGAGGGGAGGGGCTAGTGTGGGTACCTGGCATGGATGAGGGGAGGGGCTACTGCGGGTACCTGGCATGGATGCGGTGAGGGGCTAGTGTGGGTCCCTGGCATGGGTGAGGGGAGGCGCTAGTGTGGGTACCTGGCATGGATGAGGGGAGGCGCTAGTGCGGGTACCTGGCATGGATGTGGGGAGGGGCTAGTGTGGGTACCTGGCATGGATGAGGGGAGGGGCTAGTGCGGGTACCTGGCATGGATGAGGGGAGGCGCTAGTGCAGGTACGTGGCATGGATGAGGGGAGGGGCTAGTGTGGGCACCTGGCATGGATGTGGGGAGGGGCTAGTGCGGGTACCTGGCATGGATGTGGGGAGGGGCTAGTGCGGGTACCTGGCATGGATGTAGGGAGGGGCTAGTGCGGGGAGGGACTAGTGCGGGCCCCAAGCATAAATTAGGGGAGGGCTTGTGCGGGGGGGGGGGGGCGGCTAGTGCGGGCTCCAAGCAAAGTTTAGGGGAGGGGCTGGTGCGGGCCCCGGGCGTGGATGAGGGGAGGGAGGGGCTGGTGCGGGCCCCGGGCTTGGATGAGGGGAGGGGCTAGTGTGGGCCCCTGGCATGAGTGTGGGTATGGTTAGGGGGAAGGCCCCTTGTCCCAGGCTTGGGTGGGTAGGGGGCTGGGGCTGGGCTCTGATATAGCCAGAGATAAGCTGGGATAGGCCACTAGTGGGGGCGGGGGGGGGGGGGGAGTGGGAGTGGCCTCTGGCGGGGGGGGCGTTTAGACAGGGCTGCTAGCACTGGCTAGGTAGGGGCTGAACTGGTATTGGAGTGTGGGGGCTGCGGTGGACTTCCAGCACAGGTAGGGGATGGGCTTGAGGGGGGGGGGGGCTGGGTTTGGTTGGATATGGGATAGGACGGGTCCCTGGCATGGATGGTGATGGGGCTAGAATGGGCCTGTATCATGGGTTTGGGATTGGCCAGGTCAGGCCCCTGGCGTCGGGAGGAGGGGCTAGAACTGCCCTATGGCATGGCTTGAGGTAGGGGCTTGGACGGCCCCTGGCGTGGGTTAGTGTAGGCCCTTGGTATGGGAGGGGGGGGGGGGAGGACGAAGTAGGTTGGGCCTCTAGTGTGTATGGGAGAAAGAGGTAAGACGGGCCTTTGGCATGGGTGGGGGAGCTACGGCGGGCCCCATGACCTGGAGGAGGGGCTGGGACGGGCCCCTGGCATGGGGAATGGGTTAGAGCGGGCCCCTGGCATGGGGGAGGAGCCAGGGCGAGCCCCTTCTATGGACGTGGGAATGGGCGTGTGCAGGCCCCTGGCATGGTTGTAGTTGGGGCTAGTGAGGACCCTTGACATGGCGGATGGGTTAGGTTAGGCCCCTGGCACGGCTGGGGGAGGGGTTAAGACGCCTCCCTGTCATATTGGGGGAGGGGCTCAGGTGGGGGCCCCTAGGTATGGGCGGGCCCTTAGGAATGGGTGGAGATATACTGGGGCAGAGCTGTGGCAGGGTCCGTGGGCTGGGGTGGGGAGGGAGGTGTACCTGGCCAGACCGAGCCGTGGTACCGTCCTACTACCAGTTGTCTGTAACCTGTAGCCACACACGCACACACACACACGCACGCTCCCTCGCAACTGGCTCACCCGCGTGCGGCGGCGCCTCTCTCATCTCTCGTACCGTGCTCACAGCGTACCGTCGGCCGTAGTACCGCAGGATAGTGTACCTGCCTCTCGTGATCCGTAACTTGGCCTCTCGTGTCGTACCTCACAGTATACTTGATATTCGTGAGTATACACATTACTCTCAAGTGTACCGTCCTGGGAAAAGAAAACGTGTATGTTTTTCTGTGTTGTATAAAGGTGAGAAAACCTACTGTATTTTTCTGAATGTTTAGAAACTACATTAGGGAGGCGTGGTACCATAAGGAACTCTGTATGGTACCAGTGAACTGTGGTACTGGTCTGTACTGGAGATTGGTACCATCATGAACACTGTATGATGCTGGTAATGCAATACCATTACCAGTCTTGATACCATTCTCGTCCTCTGTGGTACCAGTGAAGATGGTACCATTATAAAGACGGTAAGGAAATAGGAAGACTTGTGCTGTCCGAAACATTGCAAAATAATATTGAAAATTGGTATGAGTGTAAATGGTGCCTGGTACTAGTGAAGATGGTACCATTGTGAGGGTTGGATGGTGGCACTGGTACTCCAGTGGACATTGTGCGTTGTTACTTAAGGAATGATGATGGTAATGCTGTTACGTCAGTATGGTAATGAACAACACAGGATTCTGTAAATCAAGAAATGTACTCTGTATTGCACGAGTGAAGAACGGTACAACTGCGTGGATGATAAGCCTACGCCACCGTACCATAGGACCATTGTACCGTAAGCATAGCCAGCCATATGGGAGCCATGCTTTGGCATAACATGACTCGAAACATAATAGAAAACTAGATCTTATGGAAACGATCGTAAGGGTGTGATTAATACGAGAGATATGATACCAGCTGAGGCACTGGAGTAACCGAATCACTCATCTCTCATGAGCGATATGGTTACCTTGTATGATGATCTTCCTGAGATTTTTCTAAAGCTTTCTGCTGGCTGAAGCTGCCGTACTCCGAAGCTTTACACGGTGTTTAAGCTTTCTCCCTTAACATAGTGCCTCTTGATTCAAAGTCTGTTTTCTCCCCACCTGGAGCTTTAGCTCCCCATCTCTAACATTTCTATCCTGAAGGCTCCTTCCCTGAAGTTCTTGCTCCCTCAACGCGCCCCTCACCCCTCGTTCGTCGTTCCCCTGGGGTCTCTGCTGGCTCCTTAGGTGTGAGCACAGTGCCACTCTCAAGTGCCTCTGATGGAAGCTATCCTGAAGCCTCCGCCCGATCATTACATGATCCTGACCCTAACTTCTTGGCCACTAAGACCCCCTCCTCCCGACGCTACGTCTCTTCCTCTTCTTGTCTTTCTCTCTATAAGGCCATCCGCCCTGAAGGTTCTCCTCCTCACAGCTGCATGTCCCCTCAGGCTCTTTCCCGACGATGCTTTGCCTCATGCATCTATCTTTAGGGGCTCTTGTCTAAACACCTCAATGTTTGAAGATTGCTCCAAACTTCTAAAGCTTTGCCCGAACGTCTGAAGCTTTGCCCAAACTTCTGAAGCTTTGCCCAAACTTCTGAAGCTTTGCCCAAACTTCTGAAGCTTTGCCCGAACATCTGCTTTGCCCAAACTTCTGAAGCTTTGCCCAAACTTCTGAAGCTTTGCCCAAACTTCTGAAGCTTTGCCCAAACTTCTGAAGCTTTGCCCGAACGTCTGAAGCCTTGTCTTAACTCTTGAAATTCCTATTCTTAAAGCCCCTTGAACCTCCTGACTCATGACGCTCTCCTCATCTAAAGCTTAGTTACTTACAAATACCCGCTTCCCCTTTCAACCCGCTTCCCCTTTCAACCCGCTTCTTGTAATTCCTCAACGTAGAACTGCTTCTTATGGAAGTGATCCATCGAGGTGCCACAGTAAAAAAAAAAAAAAGAAAAAAAAAGCGCGAAGAAGAATCAAGAAACAGTTATGAGAGGAACGCACAGCCAGGAAGTGCTTGCCACCTGCTACCTCGCACCATGAAACTATGTAAGTACAATTTCTACATTAGCATGTAAAGTAGATATATAAGGTTGTATACAGAAAGCTTCATATCCATCAAACAAGTAGTTTGCTAATAGCATGATCATTATCGTCTTAAGGCGGTCGCATTATTAAACTATTTTTTTCTTATTTGCATTGCGAATGTTGTTTAGATTCGGAATTGATTTTCGAACGCTATTTTACAGTCGCCATGATAACTCATGCAAGTTGAAATTATTTCTTAATTTATATGTCATACCATGCTAACTTAAGAACGCTCAGAAGTCATTCCTTATTGAATAATGATAATGTCTATGAACTCTCATGAATCACTATCTACCACAGCATATTACAAATTCCTTTCATTATAACACTGATTTCCATAATTAGTCATGTACTCTGACAGAAGACTTGATCCACAACTTTACAGAAGACTTGATCCACAACTTTATAGAAGACTTGATCCACAACTTTACAGAAGACTTGATCCATAACTTTCACCGAAGTAGTAAGATAATTTCAATAGTATTGGGTTATGACGTGATGAGTGACATCCACTGTCCAGCCGACTTGTTAACATATGGCGCGGCGATCATTTTCCTAGTGCTCAATACGTGTTCGTTTTGCAATTACAGTATTTTTTCTTAGTATTGCCCTTAATTGCGTTTTTGCAAAATAACTTACAGTAAACGGAAAGTGACTAAATGCAGAAAAATAATTCGGATTGTGCCAACAATGACAACAAAATGTATTTCACGGTATTTGTTGAGAGTGCAGTTATGGCGCCACTGGTCACAACCAGTCACAAGTGGCGGTCACAACCAGTCACAAGTGGCGGTCACAATTAGTCACAAGTGGTGGTCACAACCAGTCACACGTGGCGGTCACAACCAGTCACACGTGGCGGTCACAACCAGTCACAAGTGGTGGTCACAACCAGTCACACGTGGCGGTCACAACCAGTCACACGTGGCGGTCACAACCAGTCACACGTGGCGGTCACAACCAGTCACACGTGGCGGTCACAACCAGTCACACGTGGCGGTGACAGTCAGTCACAAGGTTTGTTGCATCTTCTTTGATGTCACTAGGTAAGTGAGTCTTGAACATTTTGCAGAAAGAAAACTCTACATGTCACGTATGTTGATAATTATTTACGTTTATATATAAACATAATCAACTTTCATAAAAAACCCAGTAGTTTCTGGACACTGAGGAACAGTTTAACGATTTGTTAGATCATATTTAAAAAAAAAAAAAAAATCTCGAGACTGCTAGATATGTGCCTGAGCGAGCTGATTAGCTCGGCCGTGTTGTATATCTTGTTACAACGTTTCAGATTCCCTGAGTATGATGGTAGCCTAGCCTAGCTGGATTGTGTAGATCTTTTCAAATATGATTATACAGAGTTGTATTTGATACTTGCCGCCATGTTGATTATTACAGTTGCAACGGAAAGTCAAAGAAAATGCGTGCTTTATATTTTCGCATGTGGCATGTTATGGATTCTGGAGCCTTAGATATCCCCGAGTATGCTGAAGATGTTGATGACACTACAATGAATTGTTGTTGTGATCAAATAGTATGTGGCGAATCGATCCATATAGGATTATATCAAATGAAAGCAGATACTGAGTGTGGGCCCAATGAGCTTTCTGATTGTAGGTGTCTCGACGTGTATCATTATCTGATTACCTTACCTACTTACACTGGAGAACCGCCGAAAGCATCTTAAAGATTAGAAGATACAAGTATTGTACGTCTGGGTGGGAAGAAACATGTTTACGAGCAGACCACTTCTCCGTGACCTCGATGTTACATATGGATTATATATTTACTGGTAATGTATATCAAAGAGTAATTTTAATTGGTCTCTGATGAAAGAACTTTGATTTTTGTGTGTTTCGATTGTATACCACTCGACAACTTTTCAGTTTTACCCATCATGAAATGTGCACTGCATGATACCGAATAGGTTGTAAGGTCGCCAAGAATTTCTTATAGCACCTAACCAGGCCTGAGCAGCTAACCAGGCCTGGTACTGGTTTTTATTTGTAGGAAACTGACAGAGATTCAGACCTGCCTCTCCAGCTCTACTTGAATAATGTACAGACGTGCAGCATTCCCTTTTGCGCAATAGATTAGCCAAGGGCTTTATATCGGTGATACACAGTCTCCTATCACTCACCACAGAAAAGATGGATGGACACCAACATTACGGATATTTGAAATGGTCGCACGACTTGTGACGTCAGTGCACAAGGTCTATTTAGGATGCGGTGTCCACAAGACCAGACATCTTGATCTGTGACAGATATAGCTACTCAGGTTACGTTACACAACCTCTACTGGAGTCCCACCAGGACGAAGGAACGGGAGATAACGTGCCATTCCCGGAGAGTTTTCCCTCTTAATGTTATCGTGAGAACATCATGGTGCTTGTGGCCACTTATCAGAGGAAATGTCGGACGTAAACATAATCGGAGTCTGTAATGGTCGTTTTCTTTGGGTCGGGTTTGGTGTGGTTATGGTGATAAGGTTTACCTTGGTTTGGCTGATGTGGTCTCGGTTGATTGTATTAGTTTGAGGTAGATTAGGGTGAGTTTAGTTAGAGTTGTTACAAGTAGGGTGTTACTGCAGTTTGCATACATCATTGTCGAGATTACAGTGATGATACGAATTGACAGATTTAAGGTTTTGTGAGTCTTTTGTATACTTCATATTGTCAGTGGAAATGTTTTTGTGTATGGGGAGAGGGCGTCCTAGCCTCTGTCATCTGTCTGTGTATTCATTATCAAGAGAAAAAAACAACTGTAATCAACTGTCACTTATCAGATTGCCGAAGCCTGGGATACCGGCTACTGACCGTTGCTTATCAGTTTGAGGAATAATAGTAAGCTAAAGGAATACAAATCATTATCGCTCATAAAAAACCTGTCATATATACATATATATATATATATATATATATATATATATATATATATATATATATATATATATATATATATATATATATATATATATATAAACGGCAAATCAGTTTAACCAGTTAATGGGTGACATTTCTCTCCTGAATGGCAACTGAGGAAGAAATTTAGATTCCTCATACGTTTGTACTTTTAGAGCTTCAGAATATCAAATGTAGTGCTTAACTGTCTACAGCATAGATTCATGATTATATATTATTATGGACAGTTGTACACAATCAATCAAACTTTGACAAGCGATACCATTGTGGTACATGATTGATGATGATTTCGGCTACGCTACCTGTCAGTGCTAGGATGCCTCGCTGTGTGTGCCTTATAAGATCGCTTATTGTATCCGTGTTGCTCTTAGGCTGGAGACATAAAACGATTGTTCATTATCTAAGATCCCAAGAGTGATATAGCGATGTATAAAGCTTGTAAAAGTATGAGAATCATAGGCATATCTTGAAATACTTGAGCGTCGTCTGCAAGGCGATGCCCAGAAAAAAATTCACATAAAACCCCAACGACCAGGCTGTAACCTGACGCTGGTGTATGGTGAGACTTAACCCAACGTCTCTTACTAACTTTAACATATTATCTTCATTATTCACCATAAACAGCATGACCGAGACTTATTACAGAGCATTTAACATGATTGAGTCAGATGGGGCTTGATACACTTAAGAGTAAACATTTAGGGGCCGAAACTTGTCAGTTCATTGTCTGCAGATGCTATGAACATCATGGAGTGCGTTGGAAAGATACATACAAGATGCATGTAATGACTGAAGATGTGAGATCAAGGTTAGGATACGCAAGCTTACAGGTCGCGGCCTCAGATAACTTGACAGATCACAGGAATCAACAGTGAACGTTAGGCCTAAACATAGATGTTAGGGTTAGGACAAGCCTTCGACGTTGAAGTTGTTCGGTAGTTGAGACAGAGCATTGCTATGTAGGTGAAGTCGATTTTGTAGTATGGTATGCGATTGGCCGGTGTATTTTCTCTATACATGTCATTAGGAACAGTACTGCCTGGCTGTTTCGACACGACTAGCCAGTAAACGGAACAAATGAATGTGAGGAAACAGTTTAATGACGAGATTGGTGTCATGCTGGATGTTTTATGAAAGAAAAAATGTTTCGATTACCTGCGTAAAGGATTAACCGAATGGTTGCTTTAACTGTTGTGTAAGAAGGTGTGAATCTAAGCGTTTAACAAAGGTCCAGCAAAGCGTTAGCCATATATATATATATATATATATATATATATATATATATATATATATATATATATATATATATATATATATATATATATATATTTTTTTTTTTTAAAGGGGAAGTAAATGTTTATAGTTGTGTTACTGGAGTGATAGTTTTCATACATGGTGTTTTGACAAGAAAATAGTGAAATTGGAGAAAAATGTAGCTTAGACATTGAAGCTTATTGATACAGTGGTTAAATTGATGAGAACTGCTATTGACGTTTGTGTAAATAAATTATACATTTCCTTTTTCCATAGCCAGAGGTTGAACCATTATGTGACATTCATTTTTTCATTCATTTCAAGCTAGAAGTTTCAGTTTTTTTAAATTTCTTACATTTTTCATATGTATATATATGTATGTGTGTGTGTGTGTGTATATGTGCGTATGTATGTGTATGTGTGTGTATGTGTATATGTATATATATATATATATTATCCCTGGGGATAGGGGTGAAAGAATACTTCCCACGTATTCCTCGCGTGTCGTTGAAAGCGACTAGAGGGGACGGGAGCGGGGGGCCAGAAATCCTCCCCTCCTTGTATTAACTTTCTAAAATGGGAAACAGAAGAAGGAGTCACGCGGGGAGTGCTCATCCTCCTCGAAGGCTCAGAGTGGGGTGCCTAAATGTGTGTGGATGTAACCAAGATGTGAAAAAAGGAGAGATAGGTGGTATGTTTGAGGAAAGGAACCTGGATGTTTTGGCTCTGAGTGAAACGAAGCTCAAGGGTAAAGGGGAAGAGTGATTTGGGAATGTCTGGGGAGTAAAGTCAGGGGTTAGTGAGAGGACAAGAGCAAGGGAAGGAGTAGCAATACTCCTGAAACAGGAGTTGTGGGAGTATGTGATAGAATGTAAGAAAGTAAATTCTCGATTAATTGGGTAAAACTGAAAGTTGATGGAGAGAGGTGGGTGATTATTGGTGCATATGCACCTGGGCATGAGAAGAAAGATCATGAGAGGCAAGTGTTTTGGGAGCAGCTGAATGAGTGTATAAGTGGTTTTGATGCACGAGACCGGGTTATAGTGATGGGTGATTTGAATGCAAAGGTGAGTAATGTGGCAGTTGAGGGAATAATTGGTATACATGGGGTGTTCAGTGTTGTAAATGGAAATGGTGAAGAGCTTGTAGATTTATGTGCTGAAAAAGGACTGATGATTGGGAATACCTGGTTTAAAAAGCAAGATATACATAAGTATACTTATGTAAGTAGGAGAGATGGCCAGAGAGCGTTATTGGATTACGTGTTAATTGACAGGCGTGCGAAAGAGAGACTTTTGGATGTTAATGTGCTGAGAGGTGCAACTGGAGGGATGTCTGATCATTATCTTGTGGAGGCTAAGGTGAAGATTTGTATGGGTTTTCAGAAAAGAAGAGTGAATGTTGGGGTGAAGAGGGTGGTGAGAGTAAGTGAGCTTGGGAAGGAGACCTGTGTGAGGAAGTACCAGGAGAGACTGAGTACAGAATGGAAAAAGGTGAGAACAATGGAATTAAGGGGAGTGGGGGAGGAATGGGATGTATTTAGGGAATCAGTGATGGATTGCGCAAAAGATGCTTGTGGCATGAGAAGAGTGGGAGGTGGGTTGATTAGAAAGGGTAGTGAGTGGTGGGATGAAGAAGTAAGAGTATTAGTGAAAGAGAAGAGAGAGGCATTTGGACGATTTTTGCAGGGAAAAAATGCAATTGAGTGGAAGATGTATAAAAGAAAGAGACAGGAGGTCAAGAGAAAGGTGCAAGAGGTGAAAAAAAGGGCAAATGAGAGTTGGGGTGAGAGAGTATCATTAAATTTTAGGGAGAATAAAAAGATGTTCTGGAAGGAGGTAAATAAAGTGCGTAAGACAAGGGAGCAAATGGGAACTTCAGTGAAGGGCGCAAATGGGGAGGTGATAACAAGTAGTGGTGATGTGAGGAGATGGAGTGAGTATTTTGAAGGTTTGTTGAATGTGTTTGATGATAGAGTGGCAGATATAGGGTGTTTTGGTCGAGGTGGTGTGCAAAGTGAGAGGGTTAGGGAAAATGATTTGGTAAACAGAGAAGAGGTAGTGAAAGCTTTGCGGAAGATGAAAGCCGGCAAGGCAGCAGGTTTGGATGGTATTGCAGTGGAATTTATAAAAAAAGGGAGTGACTGTATTGTTGACTGGTTGGTAAGGTTATTTAATGTATGTATGACTCATGGTGAGGTGCCTGAGGATTGGAGGAATGCGTGCATAGTGCCATTGTACAAAGGCAAAGGGGATAAGAGTGAGTGCTCAAATTACAGAGGTATAAGTTTGTTGAGTATTCCTGGTAAATTATATGGGAGGGTATTGATTGAGAGGGTGAAGGCATGTACAGAGCATCAGATTGGGGAAGAGCAGTGTGGTTTCAGAAGTGGTAGAGGATGTGTGGATCAGGTGTTTGCTTTGAAGAATGTATGTGAGAAATACTTAGAAAAGCAAATGGATTTGTATGTAGCATTTATGGATCTGGAGAAGGCATATGATAGAGTTGATAGAGATGCTCTGTGGAAGGTATTAAGAATATATGGTGTGGGAGGAAAGTTGTTAGAAGCAGTGAAAAGTTTTTATCGAGGATGTAAGGCATGTGTACGTGTAGGAAGAGAGGAAAGTGATTGGTTCTCAGTGAATGTAGGTTTGCGGCAGGGGTGTGTGATGTCTCCATGGTTGTTTAATTTGTTTATGGATGGGGTTGTTAGGGAGGTAAATGCAAGAGTTTTGGAAAGAGGGGCAAGTATGAAGTCTGTTGGGGATGAGAGAGCTTGGGAAGTGAGTCAGTTGTTGTTCGCTGATGATACAGCGCTGGTGGCTGATTCATGTGAGAAACTGCAGAAGCTGGTGACTGAGTTTGGTACAGTGTGTGGAAGAAGAAAGTTAAGAGTAAATGTGAATAAGAGCAAGGTTATTAGGTACAGTAGGGTTGAGGGTCAAGTCAATTGGGAGGTGAGTTTGAATGGAGAAAAACTGGAGGAAGTGAAGTGTTTTAGATATCTGGGAGTAGATCTGGCAGCGGATGGAACCATGGAAGCGGAAGTGGATCATAGGGTGGGGGAGGGGGCGAAAATTCTGGGGGCCTTGAAGAATGTGTGGAAGTCGAGAACATTATCTCGGAAAGCAAAAATGGGTATGTTTGAAGGAATAGTGGTTCCAACAATGTTGTATGGTTGCGAGGCGTGGGCTATGGATAGAGTTGTGCGCAGGAGGATGGATGTGGTGGAAATGAGATGTTTGAGGACAATGTGTGGTGTGAGGTGGTTTGATCGAGTGAGTAACGTAAGGGTAAGAGAGATGTGTGGAAATAAAAAGAGCGTGGTTGAGAGAGCAGAAGAGGGTGTTTTGAAGTGGTTTGGGCACATGGAGAGAATGAGTGAGGAAAGATTGACCAAGAGGATATATGTGTCGGAGGTGGAGGGAACGAGGAGAAGAGGGAGACCAAATTGGAGGTGGAAAGATGGAGTGAAAAAGATTTTGTGTGATCGGGACCTGAACATGCAGGAGGGTGAAAGGAGGGCAAGGAATAGAGTGAATTGGAGCGATGTGGTATACCGGGGTTGACGTGCTGTCAGTGGATTGAATCAAGGCATGTGAAGCGTCTTGGGTAAACCATGGAAAGCTGCGTAGGTATGTATATTTGCGTGTGTGGACGTATGTATATACATGTGTATGGGGGGGGGGGGGTGGTTGGGCCATTTCTTTCGTCTGTTTCCTTGCGCTACCTCGCAAACGCGGGAGACAGCGACAAAGTATAATAATAATAAAAATATATATATCCCCCTAGGGATAGGGGAGAAAGAATACTTCCCACGTATTCCCTGCATGTCGTAGAAGGCGACTAAAAGGGGAAGGAGCGGGGGGCTGGAAATCCTCCCCTCTTGTTTTTTCTTTTTTGATTTTCCAAAAGAAGGAACAGAGAAGGGGGCCAGGTGAGGATATTCCCTCAGAGGCCCAGTCCTCTGTTCTTAACGCTACCTTGCTAACGCGGGAAATGGCGAATAGTTTGAAAGAAAGATATATATATATATATATATATATATATATATATATATATATATATATATATATATATATATATAAGAAAGAGACAGGAGGTCAAGAGAAAGGTGCAAGAGGTGAAAAAGAGGGCAAATGAGAGTTGGGGTGAGAGAGTATCATTAAATTTTAGGGAGAATAAAAAGATGTTCTGGAAGGAGGTGAATAAAGTGCGTAAGACAAGGGAGCAAATGGGAACTTCAGTGAAGGGCGCAAATGGGGAGGTGATAACAAGTAGTGGTGATGTGAGAAGGAGATGGAGTGAGTATTTTGAACGTTTGTTGAATGTGTTTGATGATAGAGTAGCAGATATAGGGTGTTTTGGTCGAGGTGGTGTGCAAAGTGAGAGGGTTAGGGAAAATGATTTAGTAAACAGAGAAGAGGTAGTAAAAGCTTTGTGGAAGATGAAAGCCGGCAAGGCAGCAGGTTTGGATGGTATTGCAGTGGAATTTATTAAAAAAGGGGGTGACTGTATTATTGACTAGTTGGTAAGGTTATTTAATGTATGTATGACTCATGGTGAGGTGCCTGAGGATTGGCGGAATGCGTGCATAGTGCCATTGTACAAAGGCAAAGGGGATAAGAGTGAGTGCTCAAATTACAGAGGTATAAGTTTGTTGAGTATTCCTGGTAAATTATATGGGAGGGTATTGGTTGAGAGGGTGAAGACATGTACAGAGCATCAGATTGGGGAAGAGCAGTGTGGTTTCAGAAGTGGTAGAGGATGTGTGGATCAGGTGTTTGCTTTGAAGAATGTATGTGAGAAATACTTAGAAAAGCAAATGGATTTGTATGTAGCATTTATGGATCTGGAGAAGGCATATGATAGAGTTGATAGAGATGCTCTGTGGAAGGTATTAAGAATATATGGTGTGGGAGGCAAGTTGTTAGAAGCAGTGAAAAGTTTTTATCGAGAATGTAAGGCATGTGTACGTGTAGGAAGAGAGGAAAGTGATTGGTTCTCAGTGAATGTAGGTTTGCGGCAGGGGTGTGTGATGTCTCCATGGTTGTTTAATTTGTTTATGGATGGGGTTGTTAGGGAGGTGAATGCAAGGGTTTTGGAAAGAGGGGCAAGTATGAAGTCTGTTGGGGATGAGAGAGCTTGGGAAGTGAGTCAGTTGTTGTTCGCTGATGATACAGCGCTGGTGGCTGATTCATGTTAGAAACTGCAGAAGCTGGTGACTGAGTTTGGTAAAGTGTGTGAAAGAAGAAAGTTAAGAGTAAATGTGAATAAGAGCAAGGTTATTAGGTACAGTAGGGTTGAGGGTCAAGTCAATTGGGAGGTAAGTTTGAATGGAGAAAAACTGGAGGAAGTGAAGTGTTTTAGATATCTGGGAGTGGATTTGGCAGCGGATGGAACCATGGAAGCGGAAGTGGATCATAGGGTGGGGGAGGGGGCGAAAATCCTGGGAGCCTTGAAGAATGTGTGGAAGTCGAGAACATTATCTCGGAAAGCAAAAATGGGTATGTTTGAAGGAATAGTGGTTCCAACAATGTTGTATGGTTGCGAGGCATGGACTATGGATAGAGTTGTGCGCAGGAGGATGGATGTGGTGGAAATGAGATGTTTGAGGACAATGTGTGGTGTGAGGTGGTTTGATCGAGTAAGTAATGTAAGGGTAAAAGGGATGTGTGGAAATAAAAAGAGCGTGGTTGAGAGAGCAGAAGAGGGTGTTTTGAAATGGTTTGGTCACATGGAGAAAATGAGTGAGGAAAGATTGACCAAGAGGATATATGTGTCGGAGGTGGAGGGAACGAGGAGAAGTGGGAGACCAAATTGGAGGTGGAAAGATGGAGTGAAAAAGATTTTGAGTGATCGGGGCCTGAACATGCAGGAGGGTGAAAGGCGTGCAAGGAATAGAGTGAATTGGATCGATGTGGTATACCGGGGTTGACGTGCTGTCAGTGGATTGACTCAGGGCATGTGAAGCGTCTGGGGTAAACCATGGAATGTTGTGTGGGGCCTGGATGTGGAAAGGGAGCTGTGGTTTCGGGCATTATTGCATGACAGCTAGAGACTGAGTGTGAACGAATGGGGCCTTTGTTGTCTTTTCCTAGTGCTACCTCGCACACATGAGGGGAGAGGGGGATGGTATTCCATGTGTGGCGAGGTGGCGATGGGAATGAATAAAGGCAGACAGTGTGAATTGTGTTCATGGGTATATATGTATGTGTCTGTGTGTGTATATATATGTGTACATTGAGATGTATAGGTATGTATATTTGCGTGTGTGGACGTGTATGTGTATACATTGTGTATGGGGGTGGGTTGGGCCATTTCTTTCGTCTGTTTCCTTGCGCTACCTCGCAAACGCGGGAGACAGCGACAAAGCAAAATAAATAAAAAAAAATATGCATATATAATAAATATATCCCTGGGGATAGGGGAGAAAGAATACTTCCCACGTATTCCCTGCGTGTCGTAGAAGGCGACTAAAAGGGAAGGGAGCGGGGGGCTGGAAATCCTCCCCTCTTGTTGTTTTTTTTAATTTTCCAAAAGAAGGAACAGAGAAGGGGGCCAGGTGAGGATATTCCCTCAGAGGCCCAGTCTTCTGTTCTTAACGCTACCTTGCTAACGCGAGAAATGGCGAATAGTTTGAAAATATATATATATATATATATATATATATATATATATATATATATATATATATATATATATATATATATATAGGGTTGTGCGGAGGATGGTGGATGTGCTGGAAATGAGAGGTTTGAGGACAATATGTGGTGTGAGGTTGTTTGATCGAGTAAGTAATAATAGGGTAAGAGAGATGTGTGGTAATAAAAAGAGTGTGTTTGAGAGAGCAGAAGATGGTGTGTTGAAATGGTTTGGTCACGTAGAGAGAATGAGTGAGGAAAGATTGACAAAGAGGATATATGGGTCAGAGGTGGAGGGAACAAGTGGGAAACCAAATTGGAGGTGGAAGGGTGGAGTGAAAAAGATTTTGAGCGATCGGGGCCGGAACATACAGGAGGGTGAAAGGCGTGCAAGGAATAGAGTGAATTGGAAGGCTGTGGTATACCGGGGTCGACGTGCTGTCAATGGATCGAACCAGGGCATGTGAAGCGTCTGGGGTAAGCCATGAAAAGTTTTGTGGGGTCTGGATGTGGAAAGGGAGCTGTGGTTTCGGTGCATTGCACATTACAGCTAGAGATTGAGTGGGAGCGAAAGTGGCCTTTGTTGTCTTTTCCTAGCGCTACCTCGCGTGCGTGCGGGGGGGAGCGGAGTGCCATTTCATATTTGGCGGGGTGACGGCGGGCATGGATGAAGGCATCATGTATGAATATGTACGTGTATGTGTATATATATATATATATATATATATATATATATATATATATATATATATATATATATATATATATATATATATATTATCCCTGGGGATAGAGGAGAAAGAATACTTCCCACGTATTCCCTGCGTGTCGTAGAAGGCGACTAAAAGGGGAGGGAGCGGGGGGCTGGAAATCCTCCCCTCTCGTTTTTTTTCTTCTTTTAATTTTCCGAAAGAAGGAACAGAGAAGGGGGCCAGGTGAAGATATTCCCTCAAAGGCCCAGTCCTCTGTTCTTAACGCTACCTCGCTAATGCGGGAAATGGCGAATAGTATGAAAGAAAAAGACATATATATATATATATATATATATATATATATATATATATATATATATATATATATATATATATATATATATCTGTGTATGTATATGTATGTATACGTTGAATTGTATAGGTATGTATATGTGCGCGTGTGGGTGTATTTGGGTGGGTTGGGCCATTCATTTGTCTGTTTTCTTGTGCTACCTCGCAAACTCGGGAAACAGCGACAAAGTATAGCATACGTACACACATATATATATATATATATATATATATATATATATATATATATATATATATATATATATATATATATCATCGTCTTTTGACGAAAGGAAATACTGTCTCGTTGAAGAACTTGTTTGTCGCTGTAAAGGAATTCATAATTTCCCAGCTCCTGGAAGTAACGCAATCTTGGAGGTGTAATGTTCCCGGAGAATGGGTCCAGGAGTAACACCAGAACCCTTCCAGTGAAGAGTTCATGAGGCAATTATGAATAGATGAATGAATATACATGTATAAGTAGAGGATTGTGTGTGTGGCAATGAGAACCTGACGAGGTAGGAAGTTCCATGCAAGGTGTGGAGGAGTTTAGACCCGGGAGAGACAGATGGTCCGTCTTGTTTGTATATAAAGCTGGCTGGAAGTGGAATAACAAGTGGTACGTCTGGCCTTAACACGAGTTGGTGCTTCTTGGCTTGCCTGAATTTCGTGAGAGCAGTGATTGTGAAAGCGGCCATGAAAGACAGAGTACGTACCTACGACGAGATTGTTGCCGTTAGGTAGGGCTAACACGTAGTGCTAACCACAGGTTGATTGTGCTTGTAGAACAGTGCTCGCTCACTGACCCTGCCCACACCTACCGTTCATAACTGGCTGGTCGGTAGATGCCTTCCTCTTACGACCTGGGAAGAGTAGCCGACTTACCAGTAGTACTTAGGCAAGGATAACGCGTAGCGCTCACTGCAGGAAAATTTAGAGTTACGACGGACGAGTCGTGTGGTGTGCGTTACGTGTCGTCAAGTGTCACGTGGGAGATGGAGGGACTGTATGTGAACGGCCGGCCAGCCAGCAGCCCACGTTTGGTGGGAGGTAGAGGCACAACAACCTGGGCGTCATGAGTGAGCCACTGCAGTTATGGCTCACTAGAGACGATCAGACACTCAGAGTTGAACCTACATGAAGTTTGATCTGAGTATATTTGAGAGTAATATTGTCTCATATTCGTAAGCATCTGTTTGTCCATTACTATCACACAGAAAATGGAGTCGTTGCTTAGGGGCGTCTCACATACAGTACAGAGCAGAGTGGATGAAATTATGGCAACACTGATCAATAAAAATGATCATGTCAACATGGTCGTCATACAGATTTATCCTTGGATGTATCATGATCTTTGTTAAGGAGTATGATAATAGGCATTATGTATTAGCAGGAGCATGACAATAGCAGACCACGTCCTTGGAGTTTACCGGTCCATCATTACTTGAACATTGTAACCATCTTAACGACCCACCCTCTTTGCAAACAAGCCTAATGAATAGTAGTGTGTCTGGCTACACCCCAGGGTGTGGTGGTGGGGTGGTTGCCAGGGGTAGGTGTGGTGGTTGGTTGCTGGGGGTTAGTGGTGGTGGTAGGGTGGTTGCTAGGGGTAGGTGTGGTGGTTGTTGCCAGGGTTGGTGGTGGTGGATGCTGGTTAGTCGCCCAGGTTACAGGTGGATGGGTATGGTGTTGGTTGTTGCTGGTAGTGGTGGTGGTTGGTTGGTCGCCTGGGGTAGGGGGATGGTGATAGTGGTAACTATGATGATGGTGGTGGTGGTGGTGGTTGCTGGTGGTGATTGTGATAGTTATGATGATGATGGTGGTGATGATGATGGTGGTGGTGGTTGCTGGTGGTGATGGTGGTAGTTATGATGATGATGATGGTGGTGGTTGCTGGTGGTGATGGTGGAGGTGCTGGTGTGGTAGGGGGTAACGTCTCGGTGGTCAGGAGGGCGTTGGCTCAGCCCACTGACAGCGTTGGTCGGCCATTAAAAGAAGTGAGATCACCTCTCTCCCTGTGTGACGTACTCATGTCTTTGTCGTGCTGTCGCTTCCTCCCTTACTGTAGTGCCACGGTAGGGGCTGTGGTAGGGGCTGTGGTATTATGGTAGTGGCGTTATTGTAGTGGTGGTTGGGTTATAGTGGTACTATAAGGGTGAGTTAGACTGATGGTAGTGTGCTGGTTATGGTGAAGTGATGTGGGCCTGGTGAAGGTCGTACCTTCGTGCTCAGGGGGTCGTTCCGCCATGCTGAAGGGTCGTTCCGCCGTGCTCAAGGATCGCACTATCGTGCTCACGGGTTGTGCCAACGACATATCGGAGCAGACCAAATAGTCTATGGAGCAGCCGGGAATAATGATGATGATGATGAGGTCACCATTTTCCTCTGAGGTGGAGGGAGGGTGAGGGTGAGGGAGGAGCTGACGTGTGTACAAGACGATGGCATTCAGGAGGTCAGGAGGATCAGTCACACACCTGGTGGTGGTCACACGTACACGGCTCAGGTCTTGCCAGGAGAGAATAGGCCAAGTCGCTGTAGGAGGCAAGGTATTCCTTTGGTTAGATTTTTTCCTGCAGAGATAGATAGATAGATAGATAGATAGATAGAGAGAGAGAGAGAGAGAGAGAGAGAGAGAGAGAGAGAGAGAGAGAGAGAGAGAGAGAGAGAGAGAGAGTTAACTAGGGCTGCCTTGTGTTTCCGGGAGCAAAATGATCGACTGATACGTTTATTAAGAACCAACAACATTATCTCCCAGGGATGATGGGACATAGGTCATCTCCACCTCCAGTCCACTATGTCTCTCACAGGGTTTACAAGACACAAAATGATACGTACAATAATTACAAGAACATAAAACAATTGCATATATATGCCTAAGAGAAAACAGCTATGCAGTAAAGTTATGATACATATGATTATGAGAGTATACAATAATTATACTTAGATTCCAAAAGAAAATGATAACAACCATCCCATAGAATTATAAACAATTACAACACAGTACAGTATGATTACACGTAAACTTGTAGGTGCAAACTTTTTATACTTTTGATTTAATCTATTTTTCCATGATTATACATCTATACTATTTGCTAGGTCATATTAGCCACCAGGGTATTTCTGTATTCATTAAGTAGTGGCCAGGGAGCAAAAGGTGCTTCAGATAGGTTTCAAGGTTAGCCAGGTGGTGCTCGGCTGTTTGCCGGGAGTCAAGTTGATGAGGTAGACCTAAGTCATGTCACAGTTGTATGAAAAATGGCAAGGAAATGGTGTGTGGAAGATAGTGAATGTGGAGCGAAGTCTTTTATATGATAGTTGAAAACATAATGATAATTACACACGTGTACTACCTCTACAGTTTTCATTTCAACATAAGTGTAATCAAACTGTGTAGCACAATTTTTGTTCCTGGATGGTGAGTGTTACATCCTAGTTGCTTATGCGTAAAAAGTAAAGAAAAATGCTATTATTCCCTTTAGACTTTGCTTTTGTGACCAGGACAGTGATATTTTGAAATTGACTTGTTTCCAGTTGGACTACGAGCGAATTTGCACATCTTTATTCACATAAAGTCATAAAAACAACATATGAATCAAAATTAACATTTACACTAATGTGAAACAAAAGTGATCACAAAAGATTCAGAAGTGACTAATTTTTCGAGATATACGATTGTACTGTAAATCACTTTCACGATTCAGATCCCAGATGTAATCTGCCATCATGTTTTCGTTATGTGGTCCTTGGTAGCGGAGTTCAGAGTCCACCTGGAAGCGCTCGTCTCGCTCCTCCGAATACGTTGCCATGTTGTTCTTGAATTTATCAAGATGACCGTCAAGGGTATGGATTTTGAGGGACATCCTGCAGCTTGTTTTGCCGTAGTTCTTCATCATAGCCTCAACCAGTTCCACATATTTTTCGGCCTGGTGATTGCCCGTGAAGCCTCAAACCACTGCGACAAAGCTGTACCAAGTTGCTTGCCTTCTCCTTCCTAGTGAGTTTCTCGGGGAATTCCTTGCACTCCAGAATCTTCTTTATCTGTGGTCTGACGAAGACACCAGCTCTGACCTTTGTCTCAGACAGGTTAAGGAAGAAGTCTTCGAGGTACTTGAAGGCTGCAGACTCCTTATCTAGAGCTGTGACAAATTGTTTCATAAGCTCTAATCTTACGTAAAGTGAAGGTCCGGATACGTGATAGCAGGTGCAGTCTTGCCAGTCCGACGTTTGGAAGGTCCACCATGCAGAAGCAGCAGTTGCTTGACTGGTCAGTGGGTTCCCGCCAAGTTTTTAGGATAACGAGCTTCATGGCTTCTTTGTACCATCCTGCAAAAGAGCTATATGAAATATTGATTATGAAAAAATATATATCTGTTTGTAGATTTGTTTTACCCACGACTAATGTGTTTGAGATTCTCTCAACATATTCCATATATGATATTTTCAATAAAGTTGAAAATTAGAAAACAAAATTGAGAAAAACAAGAAATTGAATTGTTTTTTTTCTTTTTTAACGAGATTTCGCCATCCAAACGAGCAACAATCTTACCTTCCAGCTTTCTTTTTTTCCCCTAGTGCTCGTAGGTGACATGATGAGCCCAGAATTTGTCTTGATCCTCGGGGGTCAGTCATGCTGAAATATGCCTTGTGGGCCTGGCACATCTTAGCTGATGCTGCCACGCAGTACTTGTTCGCTCTTGTGTTGATAAATTGGCGGCAGACATAGCCAAATGTGTCTGCCGGATGCTTGCAGCCTCTGGATGCCATCTCAGAAAACAGCTAGATATAAACTGAACTGGTTGGCTATTATATTTATACTTCTTTCTATATTACTGGAAACTTCTAGAAAGTTCTATATCGGCTACTCGGCACTGAATCTATCTGAAATGTTCTGAAAAATGGATAAATTTCAAAATATCACTGTCCTGATCACAAACACAGTTTCAAGGAAATAATAGCCAATATCTAGACATAGTTAATTAGAAGATAACACATTACCTAGGAAAAAGTAAAAATTTGTTACACAGTGTTATGATTGCGGCAGTAATCACGAGACGTTGTGAAGTAAAAGTAAATCATAAGAGAGGGAGAAAAATTTTGTGATATTATATAATACCAGATTTAATGATAGTTTTAAAAATATTGGGAACGTAACCCCAGATATTGGCTACCTACTCTGAATGAAAGGGACGATCAAGAACTGATGTGAACACTTGCATGAGAAGAAACTTATGATTTCAGTATGAAGTCCTCCATCACATTTTTAATCCCAGACAAACATGAGTCTAGCTCACACCATCTTGAATGGACAGTCTCGCCAGATGAGCTGAACACCATCCATTTTAGGCATCACATACGACTCACACATGACATTAACTCCTCACATCAGTAACAACACAAATAATGCCCTCACAACACTACCTGGTAGGATATTTAGACAAGGCAAACGAGTCCCTGAACATCTACAAACAATTCTTCTGCTCCACTTTGAACGATTCTTCACCTTCCTTGTCTTCCAACATCCCAAAAGCAAACCATAACAAAGCTACAAACTGCACATAATAGTGCACTCAGAACAATCATTGGCTGCTTAGCAACCAGAGACACACAACACCTTCACAGTGAAACTAACATCCTACCAGTACAGTCCTACCTTAGCATTAGGCCCTCAGATCTATGCAACACTAAACCCATCATACCGAAACCACTCTGTAACTTATCACCAACTCCCAAGTGGAGATAAAAGCCTACCCCTCCGATACACTTGTGTAACTTCTACTCACAGATCCCCTCACCCCCAACAAATATAACAGTGACGAAACATGCACGCCAAACTAACCCAACAAGCACTAAACAAACCCACCTCCCAGCTCCAGCCCGCCAGACATACACCCATCAGAAACTACACTCCCCAGACAAACACGAGCCACACTCAACTGCTTACGCTCTGGACATCACCCATCATTACAACACTACGAACACCATTTTACAATATCCCAAGACCCTTCATGACCACGATGCACCTATCATGAAGACACCGAACACTTATGGCTCAGTTGCCCTGCACATAGACGCATACACACCATCACAACACTTCATAACCTCTGTCCCCGACCGGTCGACATGGCCAGCTTCCTGAGTGCTGCAGGAGCCTCACAATGACAGAAAGGATTAATAGGCCGGGAAAGTAAGATGCATATCGATTTAGAATTACCCAGGACCCATTTTCTATTAAAGGTTCTTGGTGTTACTTAGGTCATTTTTGAAGGCTCCTGCGTTCAAGGCTGAGCTACTTCCAGTAGCAGGGAAATGGAGACTCTTTTGAAGTGACAAGTTCTTTAATGAGGCTATTTACATTGATTGAGCCTCGCCAGTTTCTTTTCAGTTGCAATGTAACCCCGAGCTGAGAATCAGGTAACAATATATATTTTTTTTTTTTTTTCAAACTATTCGCCATTTCCCGCGTTAGCGAGGTAGCGTTAAGAACAGAGAACTGGGCCACTGAGGGAATATCCTCACCTGGCCCCCCTTCTCTGTTCCTTCTTTTGGAAAATTACAAAAAATTGAGAGGGGAGGATTTCCAGCCCCCCGCTCCCTCCCCTTTTAGTCGCCTTCTACGACACGCAGGGAATACGTGGGAAGTATTCTTTCTCCCCTATCCCCAGGGATATATATATATATATATATATATATATATATATATATATATATATATATATATATATATATATATATATATATATATTGAAGAATGTATGTGAGAAATACTTAGAAAAGCAAATGGATTTGTATGTAGCATTTATGGATCTGGAGAAGGCATATGATAGAGTTGATAGAGATGCTCTGTGGAGGGTGTTGGGAATATGTGGTGTGGGAGGCAAGTTGTTGGAAGCAGTGAAAAGTTTTTGTCGGGGATGTAAGGCATGTGTGCGTGTGGGAGGAGGGGAAGGTGATTGGTTCTCGGTGAATGTAGGTTTGCGGCAGGGGTGTGTGGTGTCTCCGTGGTTGTTTAATTTGTTTGTGGATGGGGTTGTTGGGGAGGTGAATGCGGGAGTTTTGGAGAGAGTGGCGGGTATGATGTCTGTTGGGGATGAGAGAGCTTGGGAAGTGAGTCAGTTGTTGTTCGCTGATGATACAGCGCTGGTGGCTGATTCATGTGAGAAGCTGCAGAAGCTGGTGAGTGAGTTTGGTAAAGTGTGTGAAGGAGGAAAGTTGGGAGTGAATGTGAGTAAGAGCAGGGTAATTAGGTACAGTAGGGTTGAGGGTCAAGTCATTTGAGAGGTGGGTTTGAGTGGAGGAAGGCTGGAGGAAGTAAAGTGTTTTAGATATCTGGGAGTGGATCTGGCAGCGGATGGAACCATGGAAGCGGAAGTGGATCATAGGGTGGGGGAGGGGGCGAAAATCCTGGGAGCCTTGAGGAATGTGTGGAAGTCGAGAACATTATCTCGGAAAGCAAAAATGGGTATGTTTCGAAGGAATAGTGGTTCCAACAATGTTGTATGGTTGCGAGGCGTGGGCTATGGATAGAGTTGTGCGCAGGAGGATGGATGTGCTGGAAATGAGATGTTTGAGGACAATGTGTGGTGTGAGGTGGTTTGATCGAGTAAGTAACGTAAGGGTGAGAGAGATGTGTGGAAGTAAAAAGAGCGTGGTTGAGAGAGCAGAAGAGGGTGTTTTGAAATGGTTTGGGCACATGGAGAGAATGAGTGAGGAAAGATTGACCAAGAGGATATATGTGTCGGAGGTGGAGGGAACGAGGAGAAGTGGGAGACCAAATTGGAGGTGGAAAGATGGAGTGAAAAAGATTTTGTGTGATCGGGGCCTGAACATGCAGGAGGGTGAAAGGAGGGCAAGTAATAGAGTGAGTTGGATCGATGTGGTGTGCCGGGGTTGACGTGCTGTCAGTGGATTGAACTAGGGCATGTGAAGCGTCTGGGGTAAACCATGGAAAGCTGTGTAGGTATGTATATTTGCGTGTTTGGACGTATGTATATACATGTGTATGGGGGTGGGTTGGGCCATTTCTTTCGTCTGTTTCCTTGCGCTACCTCGCAAACGCGGGAGACGGCAAAAAAAAAAAAAAAAAAAAAAAATATATATATATATATATATATATATATATATATATATATATATATATAAATATATATATATATATATATATATATATATATATATATATATATATATATATATATATATATATATATATATATATATATATAAATATATATATATATATATATATATATATATATATATATATATATATATATATATATATATAATAAAACATAATATAATATACAGAAAATATGTGAGTATCGTATTTGAATGTTGCAAGTCATCATCTGGGGGAAACCTTGCGTTCGAGTCCTGGTGTGAGACTGGTAAAAACCCCAACCAGTCTGGTCCAGTTACCTAATGACACAACCAGTTTGTTCACGGCTTCTTCTTCCTTGGCTGGGCACAGCCAACCAATAGGAGAGCCCCTCCGAGACGCGCACACCAGATGTAAACACAACAGCCTTGTGGTGTGGCTACCTGAATGGAAGCTGGTAGAATACTCCCTGCTATAGCCTAGTCTCTGTAAGGAAGGATGGAAGAATGCTCCTCCCATAGCCTAGCATGTTCAGAGTTGTCGATTGTTCTGCATATACGCTGCTTATAGCGTGTGATCTGTATCGACCATGTAATTGAATTTTTATTCTAATCTCCTTTATGTGTTTATTATTTTATTATTTTGTCATTTAGCATTCATAAGATCAAGTTGAGGAGCGTCACTTCTTCAGTAGTTTGTCATCTGCTCTGTTGGTTTCCTTAACGTACTATTCTTCGTGTAATGATGATATAAGGTCAAGGTTGGCCTGAACGCGCCAGTAATAATAATGGAGGTGCCTGGGCTGGAGTAGCCACGGTCGTCCAGCAGCTGGGACGCCACATAAGGCCACACCGCTCACCTGTATTTGGACGCGTGACCGTATACAGATTTGGCGCTATATTTGCGAGCGCGTCTTGTAGCGAGGGCCAACGGTACTCTGGCCTGATGCACTTTTGCTTTCACTGCTGATGTTGGTATGAAATACCCGGGAACAGAGTTGATGGTTATTCTGTGAAGGATTAGATTGATGTTCGTTATGTACGGGATCGAGGTTCGGTCAATCCACGGCATCTTTTAACATCGTAGTGGGGCAATTTCCCCCATTAGGTCCTTCCTTCTTCCCCAGCACTCATCAACTAAAAGCCATTTTTTTGCCTCAGGAAGCTAAGTGGCCCCTTGAGATCCTTTATGGTATAATAGTGTGAATTGTAATGTTCCATGTGAACATTTATATATTATGATCGTTACAATTTACCTGACAACTTGCCTTGCTTGCGAAAATTCCTTAGAATACGCCCTGAGGAAATCACTCGACTTTCTAGGGGGGGGAAATGATTTAGTATGGTATTTAAAGTTTTATGACTCACCGAAGTAAGATAAGGTGAAAGAAAGAAGTTGGTAGTGTACTATTAACTAATGGTTCAATTCAGCCGTGGTAGAGTGACGTATAATAAGGAGTAACCGTTGGTTGCAACAGATGTGGACCGGCAACATACTTTTGTCTGTCCAGCTTAACCTTTCAGCGTTGGTAAATTCAGCTTAACCTTTGAACATCGAATGGCGGAGGTGTAGTGCATGTAAAGTATTTGCGCACAAGTGAATTTGATGGTGCGAAATGAACCTGTAAGTGAACAATATAGCAAAGATACACATGATTATGTATGGACGTTACCTGGAAATGAACTTTTTCTTTGATTATTGGGCAAAAGTATTGTCCATTGAGTGGAAGCGCTGATACATTGTTTAAAGATCTGGTCATAACAGTTGAAGGACATTTCAGCTCTGGTTCTCTCTCACGTCTGATACAAAATATGAGGTAGAGAGGATTCTGATGTAGGAAATGAATTCTTTTTGCTGGCTGTGAAGGGGTGCTAGAATTCACTAAGCTTAGCATAGTTTAGCATAATGGACTAAATCGTGTCGGAGCATTACTGGCGAGAACAGCTATGTGGAACACACACACACACACACACACACACACACACACACACACACACACAGGGAAAGGCTAAAAGCCTTAAATTTGTCGATCATGAAGGAGAGAAGAGTAAGGGATGACATGATTACAGCTCTATAAGTTTCTCAACCAGGCCATAACAGAATATAAAGCAAGAAACATGGTAGAAACCATAGAAAGAAGTAATCATATAGTGGTGAATGAGTGGGGTCAACTGAGAGTGGAAATTGTGACTGTAGACCGCTTACACAACTTTAGAAATGTTGTAGGATGGTGTAGAAAGTTGAAGAGATGAGGACCCGCGGTTGTAGAACTCCTTTCCCGGTCAGGAAAAGCAGGTAATTACCCACACATATGCTGGTTGCATTACTTCATGCGAGCAAGACTGAACCTGAATGGCCAAGGTTCCATCCCAGACCTTGGCCATTGGTCAGTGGCTGTGGTGTGCACACCCCGGGTCACTGTGTTGCATGTGAAGAGCTGGTGCAGGTGTTCGCCTCCTGCTGGGGGTCACTGCCTTCCTCTGTATTGTTTGTGTTGTTTCTCCTGTACTGTTTTGCATGTGTTCCTGCTACGGTGTACTGTCTTACACTGTTGCTCTTGTTATGAATTTGTTTGTGTTGTTGCTGTTATACTGTCTTGTTTGCGTTGTTTTACTTACGGTATACTGTCTTGTCCTGCTTTTGCTATACTGTCTTGTATGTGTTGCTACTGCGGTACACTTTCCGGCTTGTGTTGTTCCTTACTGTTATGCTTGTGTTGCTGCTTTTTACTGTCTTGCTTGTATTGCTGCTTCTGTATTGTGTGGTTGTGGTTACAGCATACTGGCATTTCTGTTGCTTGTGGCTATGGTTTAGTGTCCTGTTTGTATTACTTCTGGTATAATGACTGATTTACTGAGAGGAAGGGAGGAACGTATCTGTGTTCTCAATGCCAGAACCATCAGTATGCAGATCAACAGATAAATACACAACCACAAAGGCCGCAGCAGAACGGAGCGGCCTCACCTCGAGACCAGACCCCACAGACATGACCAGCCCCATCCCCACCTGACAACATGGCCAGGCCCCACCAGGCCCCATCCTACACAGCTCACCTGGCCCCATCCAACATAGCTCACCAGGCCCCATCCCACACATCTCACCAGGCCCCATCATCAGAGCACATCGCATACAACTATCCAGGCACCATCCCCCGCCTGAGCCAGCCCAGATAGGGCTTACCTGGTGGGCATTCCAGCTCAGCACGGCAGGTATAATCTGCCCGCCCACCTTACCGCAGGTGGTGGGCTGGTGGCTTCCCACACATCTTGATGGTGGTGGTAGACTTCCGTGTACCTATGGTGGTAGCAGTGTTGGTAGACTTCCGTCTACCTGTGATGGTGGTGGTAGGCTTCTGTCTACCTGTGATGGTGGTGGTAGGCTACAGTCTACCTGTAATGGTGGTGGTAGGCTTCCGTCTACCTGTGATGGTGGTGGTAGGCTACAGTCTACCTGTGATGTTGGTGGTAGGCTACAGTCTACCTGTGATGTTGGTGGTAGGCTACCGTCTACCTGTAATGGTAGGCTTCCGTCTACTTTTCGTGATTGTGGTAGGCTTCCGTGCGTCTGTCGTGGTTGTGGTGGTAGGCTTCGTACATGTGTGGTAGGTGTCGTGTGTGACGACCTCCTGCAGGTGGGTTACCGTCTCCCCAGGTGACAGGTACCTACCTGGGGGTTTACCTTACTGTAGTGCGAACGCCAGACTTGAACTTCAGTGTTTAGTGAAGTAGAATGTTCTCCTGGTGAACGTTGTGTTCTGGTGAACATTGTGTTCTTAGAGACACAGTCGTGTCATGTTATATGATATAGAGGTTAATATGTATAGTGGAAGTGGCTGTTCCACTGACGAGCAGCGACAACAGTCTGCAGTAGTATAGGGCAAACTCGGAAGGACATGACGAAAGAGAATGTCATGATTGATCCCACACATCACAACAAGTCTTGTAGATGGTGTGGAGAATGTCATGTTTGATCCCACACATCACAAGTCTTGTAGATGGTGTGGAGAATGTCATGATTGATCCCACACATCACAAGTCTTGTAGATGGTGTGGTAGCATCATTATTATCGTGTTGTAAGAGTCAATTCCAATAACATGCGAGAGATATATACCTGTTGGGGAGGAAGGTAGCACCGGTCACTTTGTCAAGGTAAATAAAGACATTTTCCTGTAAGGTTGAAAAAGACGTGAGGACTTTTGTCTTATGTTCACAAAGATAGTTTACAAAATTGCTGAATTACCAGCTTCTCAAGTTGATGTGAAATGCATCTCCCCAGCCAAACAAATATCATTGTGTCTCGAAAAATGCATCGAAACATCAAAATGTCTGCTGTCTCGAGCAGGTTCCACACCATCCGAGAAGACGTTTCGAATAGAATTCGTTTTGTGAGGCCAAACCCAAAGCCTGTGTATACGTTTTAGGCCAACTTTCTGTCTTACTGGGTTGAACTTTGTGTGTGTGTGTGTGTGTGTGTGTGTGTGTGTGTGTGTGTGTGTGTGTGTGTGTGTGTGTGTGTGCTGCCAACATAAACCTGTCCCACAGGGTCGGAGAGAATAATAATGAACAGGTGGACTAATATGGCAACACAGTTGGAGTATATGAGATGTTGATGATGAATAGAGCCAATAATAAGACTGGTAAGACTTTAACCAGTGGACAATTTACAATCCATACTGTCAGTGTGAACCTGTTTATCATGGAGGGGATGTCCAGCAAGTCTGGGTTATCTTTTTCAACTGTACGGGGAGGGAGTTCTACGCTCGTGAGAGGCACCATCTTTCGATCTTTTTCTACCATTGCACAACTTTTTAAACTTCCGCATTCACCGTCTCGTGACCCAGTGTGTATGTGGTGTCGCGTCTTCCAGTTTGCAGATCTTCCTTCACACACAAGATAGAAAGATAGAGTCTCAGGAGTGTGTAGATTTCACTACTGTGTACAGCTAGGTAGTCGCACATTCGAATCGCTTTGTGGTACACGGGTGAGGATATGTTCAGCAAACTGTTCATAGTGTACATGAGGCCAAAACTAGACCTGGTCTCTCATGTTTGGTCACCGGATGAAGAACAAATAGAGAAGGTCCAGAAGAGGGTAACAAAGATGGTGCCAGAATTATGAAGGTCGACTTACACCTGAAGGTTAAAGACAATAGATTTGCCCTTCATGGAAGAGAGGAATGTGGGTGAGTGACTTGGTCACAGCTTTCAAGTTTTGTAACAAGTTTCTTAACCATTTGATGTTGTCGCTAGTGAACAATTCTTGGAAAGATGCAAAGCAACCAAAGGCCATACCATGAAAATTAGATGGAAACGTTTTGGAAAATATATCAAGAAGTATTTTTGTATTAGTAAAGAAGATTAACAGAATAAAGACAAACGATAGAAGTGTAAAAGCTGTGAGTAAACAAGTTAACTGAGCTGTATGAAAAATGTCAAAGGATGGGGTCCTACGATTCTACAACCTTCGTAGTGTGTATGTCGGTAATTACACAGAGGATAAGAGATGGGTCATCACGAGTGCATAAAACACCTTTTCCTGGAGTACAAATACGTGATACATCATACGAGACTTGCTTCTGGTCCTCCACTCCCGGGGACTTGGTAAGTCTCTCGTCCTCAGCATCTACAAAAGGTGTGGTTTACTGAACCCCCCCCCCCCTCCACTCTTCCCTTTAGTCTTTTCTGTTGCTGCTTCTGTTTTTAATTCACAGTTTCGTTTGTGATCGGTCCATCGTGGTCGCCGTTGATGTAGCGATGATTGTCTTTGTTTGTGGTGTATCTCAGGTTTGTGTGCTGTTTCCTGTTCTCTTTCTTAACTCTTTACGATTTTCTCTCTCCAACCTCTAGTTGTTTTTACTGTTACGCTGATGATTTCGCTTTACAAACTTTAACTCACTCTTCCTCCTCTCCTCACTCTAATGCTCGTTCTTTCTCTCGCACTGAACACATAATCTCCCTTAGGTCAGACCCGTATAGCATCTCGGAATGGGAAAGCAGTCACCTGGTAAGATTCAGCAGTGTAAAAATCCAGTTTCTCCATACATTCCTTCCTAAACCTCATTCGTGTCCCACTGGTAAACTACCACTCTAATTCACTCTTGCAAATGTTGGACGTAACCATATATATCTTCCCCCCTACCGTAGAAGCCACACATGAGAAACATTACAGAATCTGCTTTCCAGAAGCTGAGGTCGTTGTATATGTACCGTGAATATCTCACGTGATGAGCCATTCAATAACTACAAGAGGTTTTACTTGGCCCAGAACGGATCGCTGATAACATATATGGGGGCGGCTCGTCCTCCACCTCCTTCTTAACCAGGGTGGAATCAGAAGCCTTATAACTCTTCAGCTATCACCTCACTACAGCAGCCATTCCTCTCCGGCCACTGTGGTGTTGCTTCTTTCTCCCTGTTCTCCACGTATTATTTCGGCCACTACGCACGTGAGCTCTTTGTGTATGTTCCTGCCACTAAGGCTTTGGACCTTCAGCACTCGTCTGGCTGTTGCCTCACACTGTGTGTGTGTGTGTGTGTGTGTGTGTGTGTGTGTGTGTGTGTGTGGGGAGACCAGTCACATGAGGATAGATCGTCTGTGGGGTTCTCTTCCGTCCCTCGTTTGTCCGTCTGACAACAACGTTTCCACCTTTAAGTCAAGGCTGCAACGTAGGAGCTTTGAGAGGTTCGTTCCTTTTCTTGTACCGTGTTTTCCCTTCATCAAACGTAGTCAGGATTAGGTGATGTCTCTGCCTGAGCCATATTGGATACCATATAAAAATGTCAATCAGATATAGGTAAACACACACACACACACACACACACACGGACCTAGCAGTGGTTCGTGGCTTTGAATCTTGCTTAGAGCTGTGTACGTGCTTGGCTCTACCCGCTTGATTGTACAAGGTTGACGTGTCTACCTGTCTGCACCCACTCCTCTCTCTCTCTCTCTCTCTCTCTCTCTCTCTCTCTCTCTCTCTCTCTCTCTCTCTCTCAACCTGATCGTGTCGACTCTTGATAGTGTGTGCCCGGGGGTAGAGGGCGGCTCCTATGTATCTAACCCACACCTGGTCTTCCTGATTGGTTATTCCTTCCTGAATGCCCACCTCGACCTGCCTGTCTGGTTTTTATCTACCTGGATATGTGCCCGACCCTGTCGACCTGACCGACCTAACTTGTGTGTTTCCCTCTCCCTACCTAACTGTAGACCTACTGGGTGATGCCTGGTTGATTCTATCTTTTTGATTTACTCTACCTACGTGTCTCCTGATGATTCTACCTTCATGGTTATCTACTGCCTGAATTACCTCTGTGTTCTGTCTGACTCAAATCTACCTATGAGTTTTAACTTAAGAAATCTCCTTGTCTTACGCTTTCTATTAGGGGGAGAGAGAGAGAGAGAGAGAGAGAGAGAGAGAGAGAGAGAGAGAGAGAGAGAGAGAGAGAGAGAGAGAGAGAGAGGGGGGGGGAAGTGGGAAAAAATAATGCCAAAAGTAGATAGTGGAAATAGAGAGGAACATAAGAGATATATGACAGTGTTGTATGGTAATATATGAATCATTATATATAGTAGTGCATTATGATGGAGTTATCGTAAAACACAGTTTCATTATCGTGATTATATCATTGTAGGGGATAAAGTAGTGTATCGTGAATAAATCAAAAATGAAGGATGCAATAGTGCATCATCAGTTATAAATCGTTGTAGGAAAAATACAGTAGGGCGTTAACGCAAAGATACAGTCTTGTATTGTCATACGTGAATCCTTGTAATGCATTGTAGAGATTCAGTACAACATTATGGTGTATGAATCATTGTAGAGATTCAGTACAACATTATGGTGTATGTATCTTTGTAGAGATTCAGTACAACATTATGGTGTATGAATCATTGTAGAGATTCAGTACAACATTATGGTGTATGAATCATTGTAGAGATTCAGTACAACATTATGGTGTATGAATCATTGTAGAGATTCAGTACAACATTATGGTGTATGAATCATTGTAGAGATTCAGTACAACATTATGGTGTATGAATCATTGTAGAGATTCAGTACAACATTATGGTGTATGAATCATTGTAGAGATTCAGTACAACATTATGGTGTATGAATCTTTGTAGAGATTCAGTACAACATTATGGTGTATGAATCTTTGTAGAGATTCAGTACAACATTATGGTGTATGAATCATTGTAGAGATTCAGTACAACATTATGGTGTATGAATCATTGTAGAGATTCAGTACAACATTATGGTGTATGAATCATTGTAGAGATTCAGTACAACATTATGGTGTATGAGTCTTTGTAGGATTCAGTAAAAACATTATGGTGTATGAATCTTTTTTGAGATTCAGTACAACTTATGGTGTTTTGAATCTTGTAAGATTTAATTTTAAAAAAAATTTTGGTGCATGAAAAACATTGTAGAGAATTTTAGGAAACATTATGGTGTATGAATCTTTTTAGAGATTCAAATTTCAACATTATGGTGTATGAATATTTTTAGAGATTCGTACAACATTATGGTGTATGGAAACTTTTAGAGATTCAGGAAAAACATTATGGTGTATTTAATCTGTAGAGATTTAGTACAACATTTTTGGGGGTTTGATTTTTTGGGAGAGATTCAGTACAAATTTTGGTTTTTTGAATTTTTTGTAGAGATTTAGTACAACGTAGGGGGTATGAATCTTTGTAGAGATTCGTAAAAACGTTATGGTGTATGGGGAAACATTGTAGAGATTCAGTTACAAATTATGGTGTAGGAAACATTGTAGAGATTTTAGGGAAAAACATTAAGGTTTTTGAATCTTGTAGGGGGTACGTACAAATTAATTTTGAATCATTGTACAAAATTTTTTGTAATGCATTGTAATGTATGAATCATTTTCGAGGTAAACAAGAACTTTGGCGTTTAAGGTGTATGAATCTTTGGCAGAAAAATATTTAACAGTAAAAACAAAAACATTAGATGTTTCCCTTTTAAGCATTCAAATTTATGGAACAGTGGGCAATTCCATTAGATTTATTAAACAATGCGATGTATACAATAATGGCCTTTCATTATGAATTTTTAAAACATTTTCAGATGTATACAATAATGCATGCATTATGATTTATTTTAAACATTGCGATGTATAAATAAGCATGCTTTTTTATTTATTAATCATTTCAGATTAAATAAAAGCATGCATTATGAATTTTTTTTAAACAATTTCAGATGTTTACAAAAATGCTGCATTATGGGGTTTTTTAAAATCAGTGATCAATAACTTTTATTATGTTTTAAACAGCGATTTTAAAATTGGTTTTAATTTTTTAACTTGGAAGGGGGCCCTAAGACTTTTGTTTTTTAAAACTTGCGAGTCCACTAAGTGTTTGTTTTTTTCCCCTTGGAGGTGTTCTAAGCCATTAGGGGTTTATTAACCCCCTTTAGATGTTTCTAAGTCCCCTTTTGTTTTTAACCCCCTTAGGGGGTTTTTGCTTAGAATTAATCGGTGTTCTTGAGCCCCTTAAAGGTTTATTAACCCCCTTGGAGGTGTTCTTGGGGCCCCCCTTTTGGGGGTTTTTGATCCCTTTTAAAAAATTTTTAAAAAAACCCTTTTTTTTTTAAAAAATTTTTTTTTTAAAAAACCCAAAAAAAAAATTTTAACAAAATGTTTTTAATTTTAAGGGGAAAAAAAAATTTTTGGTTTTTTTTTTTTAAAAAAAAAGGGGTTTTTTTTGGGGCCCCCCTTTAAAAACCTTTTTTAAAATTTTTAAATAAAAAAATTTTTTTTTGGGGGAAAAAAAATTGTTTGCTTTTTATTTTTCCCCCAAAAATTTTTTTTTTTTTTTTTTTAAAAAAAAAAAATTGGGGTTTTTTTTGGGGGGGGGTTTTTTTTTTAAACCCTTGGGGGAAAAAATTTTTTAAAAAAATTTTTTGGGGGGGAAAAAAAACCCCAAAAATTTTTTTGGGGTTTTTTTTGGGGGGGGGTTTTTTTAAGGGGGAAAGGGGTTTTTTTTTTAAAAAAATTTTTTTTTTTTTTTTCCCTTTTTTTTTTTTTTTTGGGGTTCCCCCGAAAATTTTTTAAAAAAAAAAAAAGGGGGCCCCTTTTTTTTCCATTCAAGGGAAAAAAAGGGGAAAAAATTTTGGTTTTTTTTTTCCTTTTTTTTTTTTTTAAAATTTTTTTTATTAATAATCCCCCCCCCCCCCCTTTTTAAATTTTTTTTCCCCCCCTTCCCCTTCCCCCCCCAAAATTTTTTTTCCCCCCAAAAATTTTTTTTTTAAAAAAAACCCCCCCCTTCGGGCCCCCCCCCTTTTTTTCCCAAAATTTTTTTCCTTTTAAAAAAAACCCCCCCCCTTTTTTCAAACATTTGATTTCCAACACATCCACCCTCCTCTGCACAACCCTACCTATAGCTCATGCCTCGCATCCATATGATATTGTTGGAACTACTGTTCCTTCAAACATACGCATTTTTGCTCTCCCAGATGATTTTATCTCTTTCCACGCAGTCTTTAGCGCTCCCAAACCCTGGCTATCCTCCATCACCCTAAGGCTCACTCCCGCTTCCATGGTTCCATTCGCTGCCATGTCCACTCCCAGATATCTAAAACACTTCACCTCCGCGAAGTTGTCTCCACTGAACTCACACCCCCAACTAACTTGTCCCTCAACCCTGCTGTACCTCGTAACCTTGCTTTTATTCACATTTACTTAACGTCTTCCTTTCACACTCGCTTCCAAACAAGCTCAGTCACTAACTTTTGAAGCTTTTTAATCGAATCTACCACTCGTGCTGTATCGTCAGCAAACAACAACTGACTCACTTCTCAGATCCTCTGATGCCCCACAGACTGCATACTCGCCCCTCTCTCTATAAGTTTCGTATTTATCTACGTCACCATTCTATCCAATAAGAAATTAAACAACCATGGTGCCGTCACACAGCCTGCCGCAGCCCTACCTTCACGTAGAAAAATTTCTTCTCCTCTCTTCTTTGCACACAAGCCTCACTCCACTGATGAAACCTTCTCATTGCTTCTGTCAACTTTCTTCCCACACCGTATATTCGTAAGACCTTCCACAAGGCATCTCTATCAACCTTACCATATACTTTCTGCAGACCCATAAATGCTACATACAAATCCATCTGTTTCTGTAAGTATTTCACGCAAACCCTTTGCCACATTTGAAACCACATTACTCCCCATTGCCATGCTCTGTCCCTGCCTTCACTCTCTCAATCAATACCCTCCCATACGAGTTACCAGGTACTTATACCTCACCTTTTTCCTCCGTGCCATTATACAGTGTCGTCATCCATGCAATCCGCCAATCCAAAGGCACTTCACCATGATCCATACATACATTGAAAATCCTTCCCAACCAGTTGACGACACAGTAACCTTTCTTTATAGACTCACCGACAATACCATCCACTTTAGCCGCCTTGCCACATTTCATCTTACGTAAGGCTTTCACCATGTCATCTCTCTTCTTCAAACTACTCTTCATGATGATCACTTCGCATACCATCCCGACCCAAACACCCTACGTCAGCCACCCTATCATCAGACACATTCATCTTCCCTTAAATACTTAACCCATCTCCTTTTTTCATGACTACCTATTACCTATTCTCCTTTCGTTCCCTTCTTCTACATTCCTATTTGTTCCTTTGGTGTTCGCACATTATTGACCTCCTTCCAAAACATATTTTTCCTATAGTTCATTGATACTCGCTATCCCAACTATCATTTGCCCTCTTTTTCAACCCCTGCACCTTCCTCTTCAACTCCTGCCGCTTTCTCTTATATAACCCCCCCCCCCCCCCAATCATTTGCTCTTCCTCCCTGTAAGTATCGCCCAAATGACTCCCTTTTCTCTTTCACTAACAACCTTACTTCATTCCTCCACTCACTACCCATTTTAATCTGCTCACCTCGCACCTTTCTCATGCCACATGCATCTCTTGCATATGCCATCACTGCTTCCCTAAATACTTCTCATTCCTCACCCACTTCCTTCTACACAAGTTTGTTCTCCAAGCACACTTACTCTCACTACTCTCTTCTCACCGATATTGTTTACTCTTTTGCGAAGACCTAACAAATCTTCACCCTCGCCTCCATAGGACAGTGATCAGACATCCCATAAGCTACCCTTCTCAGCACATTTACATCCATAAGTCTGTATTTTACACGCCTATCAATTAATATGTTACCCATTAATACCCGCTGACCACCTCTCCTACTCATATAAGTTTATTTGTGTATTTCCGTCTTTTTTAAACCGAGTATTCCCAATCACTAGTCCTTTTTCAGTACACTACTCCACAGACTGCCTATCATCTTCATATATAGCATTGGATACCCCGTGCTCCCCAATTATACCCTCAAATGCCACATTACTCACCTTCGCATTCTAATAACCCAACACTGATACCCAATTTTCACCTCACAACTGTTGACACACTCACTCAGCTGTTCCTAAAACACTTGCCTCTCATGATATTTTTTCTCATAACCAGGAGCATAAGCATTAATAATCGCCCATCTCTTGCTATCCACTTTCATTTTCACCCACACCAATCTAGAATGCACTTTCCTACACTCTGTCACACTCTTTCACAACTATTGCTTCAGGAATAGTGCTACTCCTTCCTTAGCTCTTGTTCTCTCACCAACCCGACTTTACTCCTGGAACATATCCAAACCGTTCGTCCCCTTTACCCTTGAGCTTCGTTTCACTCAGAACCAGAACTTCCAGGTTTCCTTCTCATCTTGGTTACATCCACACACATTAAGACACCCCAGCCTGAGCCTTCGAGGAGGATGAGCACACTCCCCGCTTGGCTCCAACTTCTGTTCCATCTTTCAGATATTGAAATACAGGAAATGGAAGGGGCCCATTTCCCTACCACCCACTTCCGCCCCATTTCGTCGCCTTCTACGACACGCAGGGAATACGGAGGTAGAATGTTTTCTCCCTTACCTCAGGGATGATGTATTCATATATATAGCGATGTGGTTGTTTGGTTGTAGTGGTGGTGTTTGATTGTTTTGATTTTCTTGATTGGTTGTACCGACCGTGCTCAGGAATCATACCGTCGTTCTCAAGGGTCGTTCCATGGGGCTCAAATGTAGTACCGTGTTGATCAAGGGTGTTCAAAGGTTGTATTGTGGTGCTCACAGATCATACCGTGGTGCTCAAGGACCGTACCACGGTGCTCACAGATCGTACCGTGGTGCTCACAGATCGTACCGTGGTGCTTACAGATCGTCCCGTGGTGCTCACAAATCGTACCGTGGTTCTTACAGATCGTACCGTGGTGCTCAGGGAGCGAACCATGGTGCTCACAGACGTACCGTGGTGCTCAAGGACCATACCTTAGTGTTCCAGGGCTGTACTGTGGTGTTCCAGAATTGTACTCCGGTACTCAGGTGTTGTACTGTGGTGTTCGAGTAGTATCGTTGTTATGGGGGGTGTACCATCGTGTTCTGCGGGTAGTATTGTGGCACTCGAGGGTCGTACTCTGGTTCGCGAGGTACTGAGTGGTCGTTCCTTCGTGCTCAAGGGTCGTACAGAGATGCCCAAGAGGTGTGCTAAGGCGGTGGCAAGAATTTCCTGTTGGAGGGATTGAGGGTATTCACTGACTATTTGGCATGACCTGAAGAGTCTGGGAGTCATTAAGAAAAAGAAAAAAAGGTTGGGGACGACTTAAGAGGTCCAGAGCCATTTGAAAAGGCTGGAGGAACTGAGGAGACTCAGCCGTTTAAGGAGGCTGCAAGTTGCTGAAGAAGTCAAGAACCATTTTCTGGGATGGTTGAAGAAGTTGTGAGGCTCAGTATGGATGCTAGGAAGATATACAGGAGACTGATGAAAATTAGACCCTAGCTCAGGAGGACTGGAGAAAACTGGACCTGCATTAAGAGGAAAGAAGGGTTCCAGGAATATTGTCTGGGTTTGAGAAAATGAAAGATGTGTTGGGGAGAGTGGAGAGAGGACACATATTCCTTAAGGTGGTTGGAGATGTTAAGTTCGTCAAATGGGGTTAGACACTGATGTCGACGATGTGAAATATTACAGACATTTGTCAAAGCCTCCTTCATGTCAGAGGCTCCTGTTACGTTTAAAAGTCCTCGCAGAGCCGTGGCTGTAGATGAAACTAAAGGCTAAGGTCCTGAAGCGAAATGGAGAGGAAAGAACTGTATAGTTAAGGTCAAGCAGGTTGTCATGGTGGGAAGTTGCCAGTTCTCCATACCGGATGTGTGGGAGGAATGTGTCCAGCTTTGTTGGTTTGGTCTTGCATGGTGAGGTGTCAGGCAGGGAAGCACTCTCTCCCAGGTTAGAGGATGAGGGGCTCTTGAAACCTCACCGTTGGCAGGCTGGTAGTGTGGGAGGAGGGACATCATCACCAGGACTTGGTACACGCCAGCAAGAATAGACACTTACTGGATTGCGGAGGTGTTGATGTGGGTAAGTTGGGCCAGGACGAGGCCAGCTGTAAAGTCACTCGCACGCCCCCTGGTAGATACCGGGGGTACTAATGTCTTCGCAGTTTATTACCTCAGGATTAATGAAGCACACAGCGGGTCCGGAGTTCTTCATTATGAGATGTTTGTATTTTTGTTGACGAGTTGTTTGGAGTGTTGAGCAGGTGTGACGGGAGGTGTGTGTGTGTGTGTGTGTGTGTGTGTGTGTTGGTCTGACAGTCGCGGGGCCCGAGCCAAAGACTGTTGTTATCAGTTATCAGGTGATTTACAGTCCAGTATATACTCCTTAACTTTACTGGTCTAGGATGCAGGCGGCCGACGTTCTAAGTGGCTTCATCTACCACCATAACAACCACACTGGAGCCTTAAAGTAGAAATAGAAAAAAAGTAATTCTAGACCAAAGCGCGAGTTACGAGGCTTATCAATATAGGCGCGTGGGACCCTGGCTGAGGTAGTCGGCCTCACGACCCACTCTGGTGAGGGAGGTTGTAAGGTTGAGGGAGAGCAATGGTAGTGTGTGGCTGGTGAGGCAGGAGCAATGATGGAGTGTTAGTGTAGGCGAGACACCTTGCTTGGTATCACATGATCGCCCACGGCTCCTCCTCACACAACATACCAACCACCTCCACTAGTTTCGCTCCGCGGACACCTCAGCTTCGTCTCCTCCCCACATACGTACACTCGCCTTCCTCTCGTCTTCCGACGGTCATAAAATCTTTGTCTGTTTATGTTCATTCTACTTTTCCTTACTATTTTTCAGATTTCCTTTATAACTATAACCCTGTTATCCCTGTCTTATGTTGTAGGTTTTCTGTTATTTCTTTGTTAGTCTTGTGATGCTTTCACTGTTAACTTCCATCTCAATTTTTCATCACTTCCATATTGCTCTATTTTTCTTTTTTTCTCTCGTTATTTAATGGTTGGACGAGATTCAGTAGTGAAGGACTTCAGTGTAGTTGTCTTTGGTGACTGTAGCTCAACATTACTGTTTGTGTACTTGACATGGTCTCCTTATAGATAAAACTCTCTCTCTCTCTCTCTCTCTCTCTCTCTCTCTCTCTCTCTCTCTCTCTCTCTCTCTCTCTCTCTCTACTCTCCTTGCGTATTGGTTACGAGAGTGACCTTGGACGAGGCCGAGTGTGCAGGCAGATAACAAGCTTGTCACGCTCCCGGCCAACCTCTCTCCCTGGGCCAGCAGCAGCAGTAACACAAGCTGCACTTCGTCCATACTTACCCAGCCCAGGATACTCGTCTTTATATGTCATGAATGATAAGGAAATTCTTGCGTACCTTTATCTAAGGCAACGGTGCGACCCTTGACCACGAGGGTACAACCCTTGAGCACATCAGTACGACCTTAAGCACGACGGTACAACTTTGAGCATGACGGTACAACCCTTGAATACGACGATGCAACCTTTGAGCACGACGGTACAGCCCTTTAGCACGATGGTACAGCTCTTGAACACGACGGTACGACCCTTGGGCATAATTTTTGTACCGTCATGCTTAAGGGTTGTACTGCCATGGTCAAGAGTCGTACCTGACTAAACAGTTTTTGACCCAAGGACGATTAAATGGACCCACATTCATGTGGTGCAGCGATGGACGTCATCAAACCAATCATTGGAAGTCAAATTATTTTTTGATGGTTTTGAAGAAGGTCTTGGAGAGCCTGTAGGTGGGTGTCAGATCGTGGTGGAGTGCCGTGCACTGTCATCATCACCACCCAACATGTTACCGGAGCAGGAAGGATGCTCACGATGGGGTCATCTCTCGTGGATAGTGAGGATGGTATAGATCCCTCGTAGGGCACTGTGGGACGACGACAGACAGCAAGGAAAGCAGCCGTGATCTGTAGTCTTAGACCGACCTCCTGGCGGGTTGCTGCAGCGGGTACTGTCTGTCTGGAGCTGCGATGTCGCCGCCCGGCTCGTGTCTGACATCCACCACACATCCTGGTGTGAGGCAAGCCCTACCTGCTCGGCTGAAGCTCCTGGCTAGGAGGGTGTCCCTAGCTGGTGGAAGGATTTAGCTGCCCTGCTCCTGGCATACCATCTGTGTCTGGTTTAAGGATCACTCAACACACTAGTCTTCTTCAGTATGGTAACGCCTGGGTGTAGAGCCCTCACAGCATTTTCCGAGTTCGACCCCAGCATTGAATGGCTTGGCTCGAGTCCTGTCGTCTTTAGGAGACGCATGGCTTTCAAGACTGCATCTCTAGCCTGTTTATAGACGTGCCAACCTGAACCTCTGACGCTAACTGTGCCGTTCATAGTCCTGTGTTTACCCGAAGATAAACGCGGGATTCTGTATCTAGGAACGACAGCAAGTCTTCGACGTTTTGTGAACTTATGATCTTGTCTCGCTGAGGCTTTTTATTTGACGTTGCTTGAGCTGTGATTCCAAGAACTGGGCAAGACTGGAGGAGTCTTGTTACGGTGCGTTTCGTGTGCGACACGAGGAGCAGATGCTGATGACGTGGAGTCATGTAGCAGGTTTTTGCCACACTTACATACACACTGTTGGGTAGCAGGTAAATATAGCGTGTATGTTAACAAAGAAAAGTCGATATGATAGTCATTGGTGATGGAAACTTACCATACGATACATATGTGAGATTTCTTGTGAGATTTGATTGTTAAAAGATAGAAAGACACGAAGTGTTTTCAAGAAGATTTAGATCATTTACCATAAAGGAGAGTTCAGGGTCAATGTTGAAGGTGATGAACAGAAGGGATGGAGTACTGTAGTACCTTGTGTGTGTGTGTGTGTGTGTGTACATCTTACATACGTGCCGGTACAGTTCTACGCACAAACATATATGAAAGAGAGAAAAAATAAGAAAGAGAATGGCTCTGGGACCCCGCATGACTGGTGTATCTGGGGCGTTGTCGCTGTTGCCTGACAATCTGAAATCTTTTCTGTGTCTCCTGCCCTTCCCTACCACCATGATGGTTCACCCTCCTCCTGCCCTTCCCTACCACCATGATGGTTCACCCTCCTCCTGCCCTTCCCTACCACCATGATGGTTCACCCTCCTCCTGCCCTTCCCTACCACCATGATGGTTCACCCTCCTCCTGCCCTTCCCTACCACCATGATGGTTCACTCTCCTCCTGCCCTTCCCTACCACCATGATGGTTCACCCTCCTCCTGCCCTTCCCTACCACCATGATGGTTCACCCTCCTCCTGCCCTTCCCTACCACCATGATGGTTCACCCTCCTCCTGCCCTTCCCTACCACCATGATGGTTAACCCTCCTCCTGCCCTTCCCTACCACCATGATAGTTCACCCTCCTCCTGCCCTTCCCTACCACCATGATGGTTCACCCTCCTCCTGCCCTTCCCTACCACCGTGATGGTTCACCCTCCTCCTGCCCTTCCCTACCACCATGATGGTTCACCCTCCTCCTGCCCTTCCCTACCACCATGATGGTTCACTCTCCTCCTGCCCTTCCCTACCACCATGATGGTTCACCCTCCTCCTGCCCTTCCCTACCACCATGATGGTTCACCCTCCTCCTGCCCTTCCCTACCACCATGATGGTTCACCCTCCTCCTGCCCTTCCCTACCACCATGATGGTTCACCCTCCTCCTGCCCTTCCCTACCACCATGATGGTTCACCCTCCTCCTGCCCTTCCCTACCACCATGATGGTTCACCCTCCTCCTGCCCTTCCCTACCACCATGATGGTTCACCCTCCTCCTGCCCTTCCCTACCACCGTGATGGTTCACCCTCCTCCTGCCCTTCCCTACCACCATGATGGTTCACCCTCCTCCTGCCCTTCCCTACCACCATGATGGTTCACCCTCCTCCTGCCCTATATATATATATATATATATATATATATATATATATATATATATATATATATATATATATATATATATATATATGCAGGAGGGTGAAAGGAGGGCAAGGGATAGAGTGAATTGGAGCGATGTGGTATACCGGGGTTGACGTGCTGTCAGTGGATTGAATCAAGGCATGTGAAGCGTCTGGGGTAAACCATGGAAAGCTGTGTAGGTATGTATATTTGCGTGTGTGGACGTATGTATATACATGTGTATGGGGGTGGGTTGGGCCATTTCTTTCGTCTGTTTCCTTGCGCTACCTCGCAAACGCGGGGACAGCGACAAAGCAAAAAAAAAAAAAAAAAAAAAAAAAAAAAATATATATATATATATATATATATATATATATATATATATATATATATATATATATATATATATATATGGTAATGAAAGGAGTGTGGTCGAGAAAGCAGAAGAGGGTGTTTTGAAATGGTTAGGTCACATGAAGAGAAAGAGTGAGGAAAGATTGACCAAGAGGATATATGTATCAGAGGTGGAGGGAACGAGGAGAAGTGGGGGACGAAATTGTAGGTGGAAAGATGGAGTGAAAAAGATTTTGAGTGATCGGGGCCTGAACTTGCAGGAGGGTGAGAGGCGTGCAAGGGATAGAGTGAATTGGAACGAGTGAATTGCAAGAGTTTTGGAAAGAGGGGCAAGTATGAAGTCTGTTGGGGATGAGAGAGCTTGGGAAGTGAATCAGTTGTTGTTCGCTGATGATACAGCGCTGGTGGCTGATTCATGTGAGAAACTGCAGAAGCTGGTGACTGAGTTTGGTAAAGTGTGTGAAAGAAGAAAGTTAAGAGTAAATGTGAATAAGAGCAAGGTAATTAGGTACAGTAGGGTTGAGGGTCAAGTCAATTGGGAGGTAAGTTTGAATGGAGAAAAACTGGAGGAAGTAAAGTGTTTTAGATATCTGGGAATGGATCTGGCAGCTGATGGAACCATGGAAGCGGAAGTGGATCATAGGGTGGGGGAGGGGGCGAAAATCCTGGGATCCTTGAAGAATGTGTGGAAGTCGAGAACATTATCTCTGAAAGCAAAAATGGGTATGTTTGAAGGAATAGTGGTTCCAACAATGTTGTATGGTAGCGAGGCGTGGGCTATGGATAGAGTTGTGCGCAGGAGGATGGATGTGCTGGAAATGAGATGTTTGAGGACAATGTGTGGTGTGAGGTGGTTTGATCGAGTAAGTAATGTAAGGGTAAGAGAGATGTGTGGAAATAAAAAGAGCGTGGTTGAGAGAGCAGAAGAGGGTGCTTTGAAATGGTTTGGGCACATGGAGAGAATGAGTGAGGAAAGATTGACCAAGAGGATATATGTGTCGGAGGTGGAGGTAACGAGGAGAAGTGGGAGACCAAATTGGAAGTGGAAAGATGGAGTGAAAAAGATTTTGTGTGATCGGGGCCTGAACATACAGGAGGGTGAAAGGAGGGCAAGGAATAGAGTGAATTGGATCGATGTGGTATACCAGGGGTTGACGTGCTGTCAGTGGATTGAATCAGGGCATGTGAAGCGTCTGGGGTAAACCATGGAAAGTTGTGTAGGTATGTATATTTGCGTGTGTGGACGTATGTATATACATGTGTATGGGGGTGGGTTGGGCCATTTCTTTCGTCTGTTTCCTTGCGCTACCTCGCAAACCCGGGAGACAGCGACAAAGCAAAAAAAAAAAAAAAGAAAAAAAAGAAATATATATATATATATATATATATATATATATATATATATATATATATATATATATATATATATATATTGCTTTGTCGCTGTCTCCCGCGTTAGCGAGGTAGCGAGGAAACAGACGAAAGAATGGCCCAACCCACCCACATACACATGTATATACATACACGTCCACACACGCAAATGTACATACCTATACATCTCAACGTATACATATATATACACACACAGACATATACATATATACACATGTACATAATTCATACTGTCTGCCTTTATTCATTCCCATTGCCATCTCGCCACACGTGAAATAACAACCGCTTCCCCCCCTCATGTGTGCGAGGTATCGCTAGGAAAAGACAACAAAGGCCACAATCGTTCACACTCAGTCTCTAGCTGTCATGTAAAAATGCATCGAAACCACAGCTCCCTTTCCACATCCAGGCCCCACAGAACTTTCCATGGTTTACCCCATACGCTTCACATGCCCTGGTTCAATCCATTGACAGCACGTCGACCCCGGTATACCACATCGTTCCAATTCACTCTATTCCTTGCATGCCTTTCACCCTCCTGCATGTTCAGGCCCCGATCACTCAAAATATTTTTCACCCCCTTTTTTAATAAATTCCACTGCAATACCATCCAAACCCGCTGCCTTGTGCCGGCTTTCATCTTCCGCAAAGCTTTTACTCTCTTCTCTGTTTACCAAATCATTTTCCTTAGCCCTCTCACTTTGCACACTATCTCGACCAAAACACCCTATATCTGCCACTCTATCATCAAACACATTCAGCAAGCCTTCAAACTACTCACTCCATCTCCCTCTCACATCACCACTACTTGATATTACCTTCCTATTAGCCCCCTTCACTGAAGTTCCCATTTATTCTCTTATCTTACGCACTTTATTTACCTCCTTCCAAAATATCTTTTTATTTTCCCTAAAATTTAATGATACTCTCTCACCCCAATTCTCATTTGCCCTCTTGTTCACCTCTTGCACCTTTCTCTTGACCTCCTGCCTCTTTCTTTTATACATCTCCCACTCATTTGCATGCCTAAATGCCTCTCCTCTTTCACTAATAATCTTACTTCTTTATCCCACCACTTACTACCCTTTCTAATCTGTCCACCTCCCACGCTTCTCATGCCCAAGCATCTTTTGTGCAAGCCAACACTGCTCCCCTAAATACGTCCCATTCTTCCCCCACTCCCCTTACCTCCTTTGTACCTCCTGGTACTTCCTCACACAAGTCTCCTTCCCAAGCTCACTTACTCTCACCACTCTCTCTTCTTTTCTGAAAACCTCTACAAATCTTCACCTTCGCCTCCACAAGATAATGATCAGACATCCCTCCAGTTGCACCTCTCAGCACATTAACATCCAAAAGTCTCTCTTTCGCTAGCCTATCAATTAACACGTAATCCAATAACGCTCTCTGACCATCTCTCCTACTTACATACGTATACTTATGTATATCTCTTTTTAAACCAGGTATTCCCAATTACCAGTCCTTTCTCAGCACATAAATCTACAAGCTCTTCACCATTTCCATTTACAACACTGAACACCCCACATATAACAATTATTCCCTCAACTGCCACATTGCTCACATTTGCATTCAAATCACCCATCACTATAACCCGGTCTCGTCTCGTGCATCAAAACTGCTAACACACTCATACAGCTGCTCCCAAAACACTTGCCTCTCATGATCTTTCTTCTCATGCCCAGGTGCATATGCACCAATAATCACCCATCTCTCTCCATCCACTTTCAGTTTTACCCATATCAATCTAGAGTTTACTTTCTTACACTTCATCACATACTTCCACCACTCCTATTTCAGGAGTAGTGCTACTCCTTCCCTTGCTCTTGTCTTCTCACTAACTCCTGACTTTACTCCCAAGACATTCCCAAACCACTCTTCCCCTTTACCCATACATAAGTGTGTGTGTGTGTGTGTGTGTGTGTGTGTGTGTGTGTGTGTGTGTGTGTGTGTGTACGTATGAATGGGTATATGTATATGTGTGTATGTCTGTTCCCAGGTGCTAGCTTGCTGACACAGGAAATGGCATTCAAGTATAAAATACATGTTTGAGGACAATATGTGATGTGAGGATGTTTGATCAAGTAATGGAAGGGTAAGAGAGAGAACATATGTGCATGTGTGGGCGTTTATGTATATACATGTGTGTGTGGGTGGGTTGGGTCATTCTTTCATCTGTTTCCTTGCGCTACCTTGCTAACGCGGGAGACGGCGACTAAGTATAATATATATATATATATATATATATATATATATATATATATATATATATATATATATATATATATATATACCTATGACTCCACCGGGAAAATGAAACACGATAAGTTCCCAAGTGCATTTTCGTGTAATAATCACATCATCAGGGGAGACACAAGAGAGAAATTAAAGTCAGTTGATATACATTGAAGAGTCGAAGCTAGGACGCCATTTGGTAAACATGTGATTGTCCAAAACATACAACGAGCGTTCATAAACTTATCATGTTACTAATTCTATCAAATATAAAGTTATGTGATTTGTATAGACCATCACTAATAGTAAGATTATAATTCTTTGTGCATTCAGTAATAGAAGATTCAATGATATTTCTCTTGGTAATAGAGTTAGAGTTAATAACTAAGATGGCATTACTCCAGTCAATACAATGATAATAGTTTTTAACGTGATTAAACAAGGCATTTGCTTCTTGTCCCGTTCTTATACTATATTCATGTTGCTTAAGTCTAACAGAAAGATCCTTACCAGTCTGACCATCATAAAATTTATCACAATTTCCACAAGACACTTTATAGATGCATCCAAGAGAATTTTCTGGTGACTTTCTGATTGATATTCCTTATAGTATTATTGTTGCTAAAGGCAACATTACTTTAAAGGATTTAGGCAACATGGGAAATAAAGTGAAACTATTATCAAAAGGGAGAACTAAAAGATTCTTGGTGTCAATGGGAGGTTTGGGCTCAACTCTATAAAATGATTTCTTTGCTAACATAAGGGATTTATCAATGAAAGATCTAGGATACTTTAACTTAGATCCAGTAGAATATACCTCTTCAAACTCATCATCAATAAACTCTGGACTGCAAATACGCAATGCCCTAAGGAACAGAGATTGAAATGATGATGATTTAACTCTGTCATGTTGAGATGAGTAATAATGGATATATGAGAATACATTGGTGGGTTTTGTCATGTTGAGATGAGTAATAATGGATATATGAGCATACCTTGGTGGGTCTTCTGTATATGCTAAGCTTTAACTTGTTTCCTTGCCTATGGACCATGCAATCTAAAAATGGTAACATACCATTATTTTCATTTTCTAGAGTAAATTTGGTGGAAGGTACTAAATTGTTAAGTAAGGGGAGAAATATTTGTAAATTTTCATTTGTTGTCCAAACACAAAGAACATCATCTACATACCTAAACCAAATTGCATTAGAAGGTAAGAAATCCTTTAGTAAGTTTGTTTAAAAAAAATCCATATAAAGATTACCAAATTTTTTATCATAATAATCTCAATTGAATTGAAATACACAGTCTTTTATGCACAATTTTATCAGTTCAGTGAAAAAAGACTTTGAAACAGGTAAATGAAAATCATCCAAGACACCAAATGAATATTCTAAGAGGTCATCAACTGGAACTTTAGTGAAAAGTGAGGAAACATCAAAGCTAACTAGTTTGAAATCAAAATTAACTGATATTCTTTAACTTGTTGACTAAATCGACATTGTTCATGATATTAGAATTTGATACCTTACTCACTAAAGGGCTTAATGAAGAAACTAACCATTTTGACAATTCATATGTGATGGATCTTACTAAACTCACTGTAGGTTGAGCCCAAACCTCCCATTGACACCAGGAATGCTTTAGTTCTCCCTTTTAATAATAATTTCACTTAACTTCCCATGTTGCTTAAATCCTTTAATGTAAATGTTGCCTTTAGCAACGATAATACTATAAAGAATATCTTAATCAGAAATTCACCAGAAAATTCTCTTGGATGCATCTATAAAGTGCCTTGTGGAAATTGTAATGAATTTTATGTTGGTCAGACTGGTAAGGATCTTTCTGTTAGACTTAAGCAACATAAATATAGTATAAGAACGGAACAAGAAGCAAATGCCTTGTTTAATCACGTTAAAAACTATGATCATTGTACTGACTGGAGTAATGCCATCTCAGTTATTAACTCTAACTCTATAACCACGAGAAATATCATTGAATCTTCAATTACTGGATATACAAAGAATTATAGTCTTACTATCACTGATGGTCTATACAAATTAGATAACTTTATTGTTGATAAAATTTGTATAATGATAGGTTTATGAACGCTCGTTGTCTGTCTTGGACAATCGCATGTTTACCAAATGGCGTTCTAGCTTCGTCTCTTCGATGTATATCAACTGACTGTTATATTTCTCTCTTGTGTCTCCCCTGATGATGTGATTATTACACGAAAGTGCACTTGGGAACTTACTGTGTTTCATTTTCCCCATGGACTCTATATATATATATATATATATATATATATATATATATATATATATATATATATATATTTCTTTTTTTTTTTTTTTTGCTTTGTCGCTGTCTCCCGCGTTTGCGAGGTAGCGCAAGGAAACAGACGAAAGAAATGGCCCAACCCACCCCCATACACATGTATATACATACGTCCACACACGCAAATATACATACCTACACAGCTTTCCATGGTTCACCCCAGACGCTTCACATGCCTTGATTCAATCCACTGACAGCACGTCAACCCCGGTATACCACATCGATCCAATTCACTCTATTCCTTGCCCTCCTTTCACCCTCCTGCATGTTCAGGCCCGATCACACAAAATCTTTTTCACTCCATGTTTCCACCTCCAATTTGGTCTCCCAATTCTCCTCGTTCCCTCCACCTCCGACACGTATATCCTCTTGGTCAATCTTTCCTCACTCATTCTCTCCATGTGCCCAAACCATTTCAAAACACCCTCTTCTGCCCTCTCAACCACGCTCTTTTTTATTTCCACACATCTCTCTTACCCTTACGGTACTTACTCGATCAAACCACCTCACACAACACATTGTCCTCAAACATCTCATTTCCAGCACATCCATCCTCCTGCGCACAACTCTATCCATAGCCCACGCCTCGCAACCATACAACATTGTTGGAACCACTATTCCTTCAAACATACCCATTTTTGCTTTCCGAGATAATGTTCTCGACTTCCACACATTCTTCAAGGCTCCCAGGATTTTCGCCCCCTCCCCCACCCTATGATCCACTTCCGCTTCCATGGTTCCATCCGCTACCAGATCCACTCCCAGATATCTAAAACACTAAAACACTATATATATATATTTTTTTTTTTCAAACTATTCGCCATTTCCCGCGTTAGCGAGGTAGCGTTAAGAACAGAGGACTGGGCCTTTGAGGGAATATCCTCACCTGGCCCCCTTCTCTGTTCCGTCTTTTGGAAAATTAAAAAAAGATAATGAGAGGGGAGGCTTTCCAGCCACCCGCTCCCTCCCCTTTTAGTCGCCTTCTACGACACGCAGGGAATACGTGGGAAGTATATATATATATATATATATATATATATATATATATATATATATATATATATATATATATATATATATATATCTGGGGATAGGGGAGAAAGAATACTTCTTTCCATCATTTCCATCATTTCCATCATTTGATACATTGAGACTTTCGTCATCACAGAGGCATCATCAGGAATCTACAAAAAGAGAGAATTACTACGTCACAAAAGTTGGATAAGAACAGTAAAACGCAAACAAAATATAAAAACACGGAAAAACGCAGCATCTGGCGCATAAAAGTAAGGGAGACACTGAACACGTTAACAGTCTCACGATGGGTAGTACAATCTTAATACAACATATGGAAACAGAGAAATAGAAAACTTACAGTCGAGGAAAAACACAGAAGAACAATATTTCACAAGAAAGTTCCTCATTAAATATAGTAAGAAGGGCCAAGCGAGACCGTTAGTGTTCGGATGTGGAACTGAGGTGGGCTCGTCCGATTCTTTCTGACCTTCGTAACGTTGGACCGTGTGCCTGACGCCCAGCAGTGGCTGACTTGGTAGCTTCTGGTGGGGCAATGACGTGTTCCATGCGTCTACGTCCTATTGGCGGGCCATCAAAGAGCTGTATAGCGTTGGTCATGTTTGTCTAGATGTTGATGACAGATGCTTTCTTTCTAATGTGAATGGCTTCTAATATCTGTTTGATTCCACCTTCTTGTAAGTGGAGCGAGAGACGGTGGTTCAGGGTGCAGGTTGTATGTCCAATGTAATGTATGTGGTGGGGCTGACAGTCTCCAATATTGCATCGGTACTCACATACCACATCGGTACAATTCAGACTTCCACAGCGACAAACCCACCATAATGTTGTTCATGACGATCGAGCATGTATTAGGATTGTTGTAGTATATTATCAGACTGATATCCTTGTCATCAGTCGCCTTGCAGTTTCTGGCCACAATATCTTGCACAACCTTCTTGTCCTTTCGATATAATGTCGTACATGTGTTCCCGTCGTCAACTTTAATGCTGTCACTTTGAGGTTGTCTGTGTGCCACGCGATGTTGCTCTAGCAATGTCATAACAGTATCAAATTCAGTATTTGAGTATCCAGTGTTAATCAACATTCGCCGGACACGTCCAAGTTCTTGGTGTAGAAGTTGCCAGGTTGCGCACAACTTGATCACTCTCCTCACGCATGCACAGGGGGACCTTCACCTCCCAGGCTGGGCTGCCGTCAATACCGGACACTCAGACACTTCCTTAGAATGAAAACTTGCATGTTATTGTACTCGTATCCTTCACTTTGAATTGAGAAAAACTGGAGGAAGTAAAATGTTTTAGATATCTGGGAGTGGATCTGGCAGCGGATGGAACCGTGGAAGCGGAAGTGAATCATAGGGTGGGGGAGGGGGCGAAAATCCTGGGAGCCTTGAAGAATGTGTGGAAGTCGAGAACATTATCTCGGAAAGCAAAAATGGGTATGTTTGAAGGAATAGTGGTTCCAACAATGTTGTATGGTTGCGAGGCGTGGGCTATGGATAGAGTTGTGCGCAGGAGGATGGACGTGCTGGAAATGAGATGTCTGAGGAAAATGTGTGGTGTGAGGTGGTTTGATCGAGTAAGTAACGTAAGGGTAAGAGAGATGTGTGGAAATAAAAAGAGCGTGGTTGAGAGAGCAGAAGAGGGTGTTTTGAAATGGTTTGGGCACATGGAGAGAATGAGTGAGGAAAGATTGACCAAGAGGATATATGTGTCGGAGGTGGAGGGAACGAGGAGAAGAGGGAGACCAAATTGGAGGTGGAAAGATGGAGTGAAAAAGATTTTGTGTAATCGGGGCCTGAACATGCAGGAGGGTGAAAGGAGGGCAAGGAATAGAGTGAATTGGATCGATGTGGTATACAGGGGTTGACGTGCTGTCAGTGGATTGAATCAAGGCATGTGAAGCGTCTGGGGTAAACCATGGAAAGCTGTGTAGGTATGTATATTTGCGTGTGTGGACGTGTGTATGTACATGTGTATAGGGGGGGGGGGGGGTTGGGCCATTTCTTTCGTCTGTTTCCTTGCGCTACCTCGCAAACGCGGGAGACAGCGATAAAGTATAAAAAAAAAAAAAAAAAAATATATATATATATATATATATATATATATATATATATATATATATATATATATGCATGTATATATATGTGATGGTGAAATCGCAATTCAATAGTTCATTAAATCTTATTTAACATATAATTTACCTCTACATGCAGCACTGTATGTTTCACGGAGACAATCGGCCTTATCAGGTGCAAACAATTATATAGTTATAAATCCCAACACCACCACAAACATCCTCTCTCTGTGGTGTTGGGATGTAAAACTTGATGGATTGTTTGCACCTGATGAGGCAGATTGTCTCCGTGAAACATACAGTGCACCATATACTGAAACTTACATGTTAAATAGAATTATCTGAACTCCTCCTGAATAGCGATTTCACCTTCATAACTATCATCACGGACTAGTGTGATTACCGTATCAACTATATATGTATATATATATATATATATATATATATATATATATATATATATATTTTTATACTATTCGCCATTTCCCGCATTAGCGAGGTAGCGTTAAGAACAGAGAACTGGGCGTTTGAGGGAATATCCTCACCTGGCCCCCTTCTCTCTTCCTTCTTTAGGAAAATTAAAAAAAAAACGAGAGGGGAGGATTTCCAGCCACCCGCTCCCTCCCCTTTTAGTCGCTTTCTACGACACGCAGGGGATACGTGGGAAGTATTCTCTCTCCCCTATCCCCATATATATATATATATATATATATATATATATATATATATATATATATATATATATATATATATATATATATATAGATAGATAGATAGATAGGTGTGTGTGTGTGTGTGTGTGTGTGTGTGTGTGTGTGTGTGTGTGTGTGTGTGTGCGCGCGCGCAGTCTCCTCAGAGTGTCGTACACAAGAAGGCGTACTCGGGACTTGCCATGTTTCATTTTTCTTCGTGCTTATCAGCAAATACTGGATCACGCGCGTCTATGTGACCTCAATGCACACACACACACACACACACACACACACACACACACTTGATTGCCGTCTCCCGCGTTAATGAGGAAGCGCAAGGACATATACTAAGAAAAGCACATCCACTCACATGCACATTTATATACATTAACGCTCCTACATATACATACATACGTACATATACATACACATACGTGTATACACATATACATATACTTGCTCGAATTCATCCATTACCGACGCTACCCTGCCCCACAGGAAACAACAAAAAATGCATGAAGGAAAGAAAAAAGGATGACATATACATTCTTTTCTCATTCTCGTCTGCGAGGTAGCGCCATGAAACAGATGAAGAAAGACCACTTCCTCTCAAACGGATTATCTACATGTCATGTGTAAATGCACCGAAACCACAGCTCCTTATCTACATCCAGGCCCCGCAGACCTTTCTATGGTGTACCCCGGACGTTTCACATGCCCTGTTTCAGTCCATTAACGGCACGTCGACCCCAGTATACCACATCGCTCTAGTTCACTTTATTCCGTGAACACCTTTCACCCCCCCACCCCCCTGCATGTTCAGGCCCCGATTGGTTCAAATCTTTTTCACTCCATCCTTTCATTTCAAATTAGGTCGTCGGTTCTTGCGATTCTTGTTCCCTCCACTTCTGACATATATATATCCTCTTTGTTAGCCTTTTCTAACTCATCCTCTTCATATGTCCAGACCATTTCAACACGCCCTCAACTGCTTTCTCAACCACACTCTTTGTATTACGATAAATCTCTCTTATCCTTTCATTACTTAATTGTACAAACCACCTCACACCACATATTGTCCTCAAACATTTCATTGCCAATACATCCACCCTCCTCCCCACAACCCTATCTATAGCCCATGCCTTGCAATCATACAATATTGTTGGAACTACTATTCCGTCAAACACATCCATTTTTGCCCTCAGAGAAAAGGTTCTTTCATGTCACACATTCTTCATCGTTCCCAGAACCTTCGCCCCCTTCCCCACCCCATGATTCACTTCCGCTTCCATGGTTTCATTCGCTGCCAAGTCCACTCCCAGATATCTAAAACACTTCACATCCTCCAGTTTCTCTCCATTCAAAATTACAATGCCAGTTAACTAGTCCCTCAACATAGTATGTTTTGGACAATCACATGTTTATCAAATGGCTTCCTAGCTTCGTCTCTTCGATGTATATCAACTGACTTATGTTTCTCTCTTGTGTCTCCCCTGATGATCTGATTATTACACGAAAGTGCACTTGGGAACTTATCGTGTTTCATTTTCCCAGTGGACTCGTAGGAATATCTTGATCACGCGCAAAATTGTGATCCTTTCCAATATATATATATATATATATATATATATATATATATATATATATATATATATATATATATATATATATATATATATATATATTCATATTTATTTATTTATTTTGCTTTGTCGCTGTCTCCCGCGTTAGCGAGGTAGCGCAAGGAAACAGACGAAAGAATGGCCCAACCCACCCACATACACATGTATATACATACACGTCCACACACGCAAATATACATACCTATACATCTCAACGTATACATATATATACACACACAGACATATACATATATACACATGTACATAATTCATACTGTCTGCCTTTATTCATTCCCATCGCCACCTCGCCACACATGAAATAACAACCCCCTCCCCCTCATGTGTGCGAGGTAGCGCTAGGAAAAGACAACAAAGGCCCCATTCGTTCACACTCAGTCTCTAGCTGTCATGTAATAATGCACCGAAACCTCCCTTTCCACATCCAGGCCCCACAGAACTTTCCATGGTTTACCCCAGACGCTTCACATGCCCTGGTTCAATCCATTGACAGCACGTCGACCCCGGTATACCACATAGTTCCAGTTCACTCTATTTCTTGCACGCCTTTCACCCTCCTGCATGTTCAGGCCCCGATCACTCAAAACCTTTTTCACTCCATCTTTCCACCTCTAGCTTGGTCTCCCACTTCTCGTTCCCTCAACTTCTGACACATATATCCTCTTTGTCAATCTTTCCTCACTCATTCTCTCCATGTGACCAAACCATTTCAAAACATCCTCTTCTGCTCTCTCGACCACACTCTTTTTATTACCACACATCTCTCTTACCCTATTATTACTTACTCGATCAAACCACCTCACACCACATATTGTCCTCAAACATCTCATTTCCAGCACATCCACCCTCCTGCGCACAACTCTATCCATAGCCCACGCCTCGAAACCATACAACATTGTTGGAACCACTATTCCTTCAAACATACCCATTTTTGCTTTCCGAGATGATGTTCTCGACTTCCACATATTCTTCAAGGCTCCCAGAATTTTCACCCCCTCCCCTACCCTATGATTCACTTCCGCTTCCATGGTTCCATCCGCTGCCAAATCCACTCCCAGATATCTAAAACACTTCACTTCCTCCAGTTTTTCTCCATTTAAACTTACCTCAGAGCCAAAACATCCAGGTTCCTTTCCTCAAACATACTACCTATCTCTCCTTTTTTCTCATCTTGGTTACATCCACACACATTTAGACACCCCAATCTGAGGTGTAATGATCACATCGTCAGGGGATATACAAGAATGAGATGAAGACGTAGAACAGTCAGGTGATATACAAGGAAGAGACCTACCTAAGACACCATTGGTAAACAAGGGTGATCGGATAGTGGTGTTTGGGTTGGTGGTGTTCGAGTCTGGCATTATACCTGTCATAAAATTCTTATAATGTGGGCAAGAAAGGGAACTGTTTAAAGAATTTTGCCTACGACAAAGCTATCCAGTTTGTATAATCTCAGTAATATTTATGTTACAATTCTTTGTGTATTAGATAATTGATATTTTTCTTGGTAGAGTTGCCGTTGATAACTGAATTGGCGTTGCTCAAGTTAATACAATGGTCATAATTTTTAACATGATTAAACAAAGCATTTGCATCTTGCCCTGTTCTTGTGCTATATTCATATTCTTTAAGTTTACATAAAGATCCTTATCAGTCTGCCCAACATAAATCTTATCACAGTTTTTACAAGGTATTGTGTAAACAGTCTGCAGAATTTTCTGGTGAGTTTTTGATTAAGAAATCCTTTATAGTACTGTTATTGCTGAAGGCTACATTTACATTAAAGGATTTAAGCAACTTAGGAAGTAATGTAAAATCATTATCACTAAAAGGGAGAACTAAAAGATTCTTATTGTCAAGGGGAGGTTTGGGTTTACCTCTTTATAATGACTTCTTTGCTAACTCAGGGATTTATCAATGAAAGATCTAGGATACTTTAACTTGGATTCAACAGAATAGCTTCTCAAACTCATCCTCAAATTCCGGACTGCATATACGTTATGCCTTAAGGAACATCGATTGAAATGATGATTTAACTGTCATGTTGAGCTGAGTGATAATGAATATATGATCAAACTTTGGTGGGTTTTCTGTATATGCTAAACTTAAACATGTTTTTTATATTGATTATGCAATCTAAGAATGGTAACATACAATTGTTTTCCACTTCCACAGTAAAATTGATCAAAGGAACTAAATTGTTTGTAAATCTTCTTTGTTTGCCAAACACAAAGAACACCATCTACGTATTTAAACCAAATTGCCTTAGACTTAAGAGTTAAGATATCCCTTAATATTTTCTATTTCAAAGAATTCCATATAAAGATTACTTAATACAGGTCTGAGCATGATATTCTCCATTGAATTGAAATACGCAGCCTTTGGTACACAATTTTATCAACTCAAGAAACAGAATTTGAAACAGGTAGATCAGTATTATCGAGGACAACCAAATATTCTAAGTGGTCGTCAACTGGAACTTTTGTGAACATCAAAACTTGCCAGTTTGAAAACAAGATCAATATGGATATCATTAAGCTTGTTAACTGAATCTGTATCGTTAGTGATATTAGAATTTGATATCTTACCCTCAACCCCTACAGACTGCATACACGCCCCTCTCTCTAAAATCATTGCATTTACCTCCCTCACCACCCCATCCATAAACTAACTGAACATCCATAGCGACACCACAAACCTACGCCGCAGAACAGTCTTCACCTGGAACCACTCGCTCTCCTCTCTTCCAACTCGCACACAAGCCTTACATCCTAGATAAAACCTCTGACTGCTTCTTGCAGCTTTTCCCCCACACCATATACTCTGAAGACCTTTCAAAAATCATCTATATCAAACCTATCATATGCTTTCTCTAGATCCAAAATTGTAGCATACATATCCATCAGTTTCTCAAAGTATTTCTCAGTCACATTCTTTAAAGCTAACACCTGATCCATATATCTGATACCACTTCTGAAAACACATTGTTCCTCCCGTGTGATGCGCTGTGTATGCCCTCAACTCTCAATCACGACTCATCCATACAAATGATCAGGTAACTCAACAAACTTATACCTCTGCAGTTTGAACACTCACATGTATCCCCTTTACCTTTATATACATATATATATATATATATATATATATATATATATATATATATATATATATATATATATATATATATATATATATATAGAAGAGAGAGGCATTTGGACGATTTTTGCAGGGAAAAAATGCAAATGAGTGGGAGAGGTATAAAAGAAAGAGGCAGGAGGTCAAGAGAAAGGTGCAAGAGGTGAAAAAGAGGGCAAATGAGAGTTAGGGTGAGAGAGTATCATTAAATTTCAGGTAGAATAAAAAGATGTTTTGGAAGGAGGTAAATAAAGTGCGTAAGACAAGGGAGCAAATGGGAACGTAAGTGAAGGGGGCAAATGGGGAGGTGATAACAAGTAGTGGTGATGTGAGAAGGAGATGGAGTGAGTATTTTGAAGGTTTGTTGAATGTGTTTGATGATAGAGTGGCAGATATAGGGTGTTTTGGTCGAGGTGGTGTGCAAAGTGAGAGGGTTAGGGAAGATGATTTGGTAAATAGAGAAGAGGTAGTAAAAGCTTTACGGAAGAGGAAAGCCGGCAAGGCAACAGGTTTGGATGGTATTGCAGTGGAATTTATTAAAAAAGGGGGTGACTGTATTGTTGACTGGTTGGTAAGGTAATTTAATGTATGTATGATTCATGGTGAGGTGCCTGAGGATTGGCGGAATGCTTGCATAGTGCCATTGTACAAAGGCAAAGGGGATAAGAGTGAGTGCTCAAATTACAGAGGTATAGGTTTGTTGAGTATTCCTGGTAAATTATATGGGAGGGTATTGATTGAGAGGGTGAAGGCATGTACAGAGCATCAGATTGGGGAAGAGCAGTGTGGTTTCAGAAGTGGTAGAGGATGTGTGGATCAGGTGCTTGCTTTGAAGAATGTGTGTGAGAAATACTTAGAAAAGCAAATGGATTTGTATGTAGCATTTATGGATCTGGAGAAGGCATATGATAAAGTTGATAGAGATGCTCTGTGGAAGGTTTTAAGAATATATGGTGTGGGGGGCAAGTTGTTAGAAGCAGTGAAAAGTTTTTATCGAGGATGTAAGGCATGTGTACGTGTAGGAAGAGAGGAAAGTGATTTGGTTCTCAGTGAATGTAGGTTTGCGGCAGGGGTGTGTGATGTCTCCATGGTTGTTTAATTTGTTTATGGATGGGGTTGTTAGGGAGGTGAATGCAAGAGTTTTGGAAAGAGGGGCAAGTATGCAGTCTGTTGTGGATGAGAGAGCTTGGGAAGTGAGTCAGTTGTTGTTCGCTGATGATACAGCGCTGGTGGCTGATTCATGTAAGAAACTGCAGAAGCTGGTGACTGAGTTTGGTAAAGTGTGTGAAAGAAGAAAGTTAAGAGTAAATGTGAATAAGAGCAAGGTTATTAGGTACAGTAGGGGTGAGGGTCAAGTCAATTGGGAGGTAAGTTTGAATGGAGAAAAACTGGAGGAAGTAAAGTGTTTTAGATATCTGGGAGTGTATCTGGCAGCGGATGGAACCATGGAAGCGGAAGTGAATCATAGGGTGGGGGAGGGGGTGAAAATTCTGGGAGCATTGAAGAATGTTTGGAAGTCGAGAACATTATTTCGGAAAGCAAAAATGGGTATGTTTGAAGGAATAGTGGTTCCAACAATGTTGTATGGTTGCGAGGCGTGGGCTATGGATAGAGTTGTGCTCAGGAGGGTGGATGTGCTGGATATGAGATGTTTGAGGACAATATGTGGTGTGAGGTGGTTTGATCAAGTAAGTAATGTAAGGGTAAGAGAGATGTGTGGAAATAAAAAGAGTGTGGTTGAGAGAGCAGAAGAGGGTGTTTTGAAATGGTTTGGTCACATGGAGAGAATGAGTGAGGAAAGATTGATAAAGAGGATATATGTGTCAGAGGTGGAGGGAACGAGAAGTGGGAGACCAAATTGGAGGTGGAAAGATGGAGTGAAAAAGATTTTGAGTGATCGGGGCCTGAACATGCAGGAGGGTGAAAGGCGTGCAAGGAATAGAGTGAACTGGAACGATGTGGTATACCGGGGTCGACGTGCTGTCAATGGATTGAACCAGGGCATGTGAAGCGTCTGGGGTAAACCATGGGAAAGTTGTGTGGGGCCTGGATGTGGAAAGGGAGCTGTGGTTTCTGTGCATTATTACATGACAGGTAGAGACTGAGCGTGAACGAATGGGGCCTTTGGTGCCTTTTCCTGGCACTACCTCGCACACATGAGGGGGGAAGGGGTTGTTATTCCATGTGTGGCGGGGTGGCGATGAGAACAAATAAAGGCAGACAGTATGAATTATGTACATGTGTATATATGTATATGTCTGTGTGTATATATATATATATATATATATATATATATATATATATATATATATATATATATATATATATATATATGTGTGTACATTGAGATGTATAGGTATGTATATTTGCGTGTGTGGACGTGTATGTATATACATGTGTATGTGGGCGGATTGGGCCATTCTTTCGTCTGTTTCCTTGCGCTACCTCGCTAACGCGGGAGACAGCGACAAAGGAAAATAAGAAATATATATATATATATATATATATATATATATATATATATATATATATATATATATATATATATATATATATATATATTCCTATGAGTCCACGGGGAAACTGAAACACGAAAAATTCCCAGTTGCACTTTCGTGTAATAATCACATCATCAGGGGAGACACAAGAGAGAAATATGACAGTCAGTTAATATACATCGAAGAGACGAAGCTAGGACGCCATTTGGTAAACATGTGATTGTCCAAAACATACAACGAGCGTTCATAAACTTATCATTTTTCAAATCTTATCAACATTTATAAAATGATAAGTTTATGAACGCTCGTTGTATGTTTTGGACAATCATATGTTTACCAAATGGCGTCCTAACTTCGTCTCGTCGATGTATATCAACTGACTGTTATATTTCTGTCTTGTGTCTCCCCTGATGATGTGATTATTACACGAGAGTGCACTTGGGAACTTTTCGTGTTTCATTTTCCCCGTGGACTCATAGGAATATCTTGATCACGCGCAAAATTGTGATCCTTTCCAATATATATATATATATATATATATATTGAGTGGGAGAAGTATAAAAGAAAGAGACAGGAGGTCAAGAGAAAGGTGCAAGAGGTGAAAAAAAGGGCAAATGAGAGTTGGGGTGAGAGACTATCAGTAAATTTTAGGGAGAATAAAAAGATGTTCTGGAAGGAGGTAAATAGGGTGCGTAAGACAAGGGAGCAAATGGGAACTTCAGTGAAGGGCGTAAATGGGGAGGTGATAACAAGTAGCGGTGATGTGAGAAGGAGATGGAATGAGTATTTTGAAGGTTTGTTGAATGTGTCTGATGACAGAGTGGCAGATATAGGGTGTTTTGGTCGAGGTGGCGTGCAAAGTGAGAGGGTTAGGGAAAATGATTTGGTAAACAGAGAAGAGGTAGTAAAAGCTTTGCGGAAGATGAAAGCCGGCAAGGCAGCAGGTTTGGATGGTATTGCAGTGGAATTTATTAAAAAAGGGGGTGACTGTATTGTTGACTGGTTGGTAAGGTTATTTAATGTATGTATGACTCATGGTGAGGTGCCTGAGGATTGGCGGAATGCGTGCATAGTGCCATTGTACAAAGGCAAAGGGGATAAGAGTGAGTGCTCAAATTACAGAGGTATAAGTTTGTTGAGTATTCCTGGTAAATTATATGGGAGGATATTGATTGAGAGGGTGAAGGCATGTACAGAGCATCAGATTGGGGAAGAGCAGTGCGGTTTCAGAAGTGGTAGAGGATGTGTGGATCAGGTGTTTGCTTTGAAGAATGTATGTGAGAAATACTTAGAAAAGCAAATGGATTTGTATGTAGCATTTATGGATCTGGAGAAGGCATATGATAGAGTTGATAGAGATGCTCTGTGGAAGGTATTAAGAATATATGGTGTGGGAGGCAAGTTGTTAGAAGCAGTGAAAAGTTTTTATCGAGGATGTAAGGCATGTGTACGTGTAGGAAGAGAGGAAAGTGATTGGTTCTCAGTGAATGTAGGTTTGCGGCAGGGGTGTGTGATGTCTCCATGGTTGTTTAATTTGTTTATGGATGGGGTTGTTAGGGAGGTAAATGCAAGAGTCCTGGAAAGAGGGGCAAGTATGAAGTCTGTTGGGGATGAGAGAGCTTGGGAAGTGAGTCAGTTGTTGTTCGCTGATGATACAGCGCTGGTGGCTGATTCATGTGAGAAACTGCAGAAGCTGGTGACTGAGTTTGGTAAAGTGTGTGGAAGAAGAAAGTTAAGAGTAAATGTGAATAAGAGCAAGGTTATTAGGTACAGTAGGGGTGAGGGTCAAGTCAATTGGGAGGTGAGTTTGAATGGAGAAAAACTGGAGGAAGTGAAGTGTTTTAGATATCTGGGAGTGGATCTGTCAGCGGATGGAACCATGGAAGCGGAAGTGGATCATAGGGTGGGGGAGGGGGCGAAAATTTTGGGAGCCTTGAAAAATGTGTGGAAGTCGAGAACATTATCTCGGAAAGCAAAAATGGGTATGTTTGAAGGAATAGTGGTTCCAACAATGTTGTATGGTTGCGAGGCGTGGGCTATGGATAGAGATGTGCGCAGGAGGATGGATGTGCTGGAAATGAGATGTTTGAGGAAAATGTGTGGTGTGAGGTGGTTTGATCGAGTAAGTAACGTAAGGGTAAGAGAGATGTGTGGAAATAAAAAGAGCGTGGTTGAGAGAGCAGAAGAGGGTGTTTTGAAATGGTTTGGTCACATGGAGAGAATGAGTGAGGAAAGATTGACCAAGAGGATATATGTGTCGGAGGTGGAGGGAACGAGGAGAAGAGGGAGACCAAATTGGAGGTGGAAAGATGGAGTGAAAAAGATTTTGTGTGATCGGGGCCTGAACATGCAGGAGGGTGAAAGGAGGGCAAGGAATAGAGTGAATTGGAGCGATGTGGTATACAGGGGTTGACGTGCTGTCAGTGGATTGAATCAAGGCATGTGAAGCGTCTGGGGTAAACCATGGAAAGCTGTGTAGGTATGTATATTTGCGTGTGTGGACGTGTGTATGTACATGTGTATGGGGGGGGGGTGGGCCATTTCTTTCGTCTGTTTCCTTGCGCTACCTCGCAAACGCGGGAGACAGCGACAAAGTATAAAAAAAAAAAAAAAATATATATATATACATATATATATATATATATATATATATATATATATATATATATATATATATAAATATATATATATATATAAACTTAAAGATGATTGGGACAATGAAATTCAAGCCGGTTCGGTGTAAAGTAATGAGGATGGGAGAGAGTGAGAGGAAGTGTGGATAAGAATATTATCTACCACATAATAAGCTGCTGGAATTTCTTTGTGAGAGGGACGCGGGAGCCGGATCGACCCTGATCTGTCGCTAGTGTCCCATTTTAGGACAATGACAGATGGGCCAGTCTACTGGTAAATGTTAGAAGTACAGGCATAAGGAAATATTCAGCTAGCTTTTCATATCCTGCAGATGGACAAGATTAGAATATGCTTTACGATTTTGGTGATCGCGGCTGATGAAGCACAAAGAACTGATTAAGAAGGTCTAGAGGAGGACTGCAAAGATGATGCCAGAATTCAGAGACCTGGGTGACATGGAAAGATTATAGAGGCCTTAAATTTTCCACCACAGAAGAAAGAAGCTTAGGATGACCTGGTCACTGCCTTGAACTTTTTCAGTTGTTTGATGATGAACAGTGTACAGTTCAAGCGTTTGATGAACAGTGTACAGTTCAAGCGTTTGATGATCAACAGTGTACAGTTCGAATAGATATAAAGAAGTGATTTTATCGTATATGCGTTGTGGGTTAATGGAATTAACCGAGTGATGAAGCTGTTGAATGCAGACGACATTCGAAAGTTTAAAAGTTGTAATGACGGTAGAGACAGCTCGAGAGATGGGGCCTCACGAGTGTAGATCTCCCTCCCCCTCCCACCACACAACACAAATAGGAATAGGTTTTACATGACGCATCGTCTTCCTGAGGAGTGATCCGCTACTGGATCTCATACGCTGGTACAACTGCCTGGAAACTGGAAACAACATCTGGTCTTAGGACGTTGTTCTCGAGGGAAGAAATTGCCAGAGAAATAGGAACTTTATATTATATCAAGATATGATCATGGGATCAAACCCCATGAATGAATCCATCAGCTGGGATACGATCAAGGGACAAATCCCCATGAATGAATCCTTCAGCAACACAGACTGGATCATAGGCCTCCATGGGAGCAGATGGTGGGAGATGGAGGGACTGAGGAACTGCAGGAAGGGCCAGGGTGCTGGTGACGTCAGATATCTTGTGAGACTGTAGAGGTGGTGTAGAGGAATCGTAGATCGTTGAGAAGCCAGACACCAGGTGCGAGGGTTAAGATAACAAAGAATGAGCATAGTTCAATACAGATGAAGAAGGAAACAAGACGAATGAACAGTGCAAGTAATTTCTTATTATTTTGACCAAGTTAAGCGGAAATTGTCAATAAAACAACACATGTTCAGACGGGAGGGACTGGACGTGATAGTTCGTTGGTACACAGGACAGACGCAGAGTTGTGAGCACATATCTACTTTGTATTTGTTGTGGGCGACACGTTTTTTTTCGTTATTGTACTACAAAGATGAGATTAGGAAGAGGTCATGCATGGCATTAAGGTCGTCCTGACGCTATATGAATATTCATGAAGGATTTAGATCCGTGTGAAGCGCATGACTTCCTCTGTACCGCGGGGTGTCGAGTAGCACTCGACACCCCGCGGTACAGAGGTTTGAGAACGCCATCAGCCTCGAGAGGAGCCCAGTGGTTTGCTGCTGTGTCAGTTCCTGTCATTATGTTGTAAGGGAATGGAAACACCAAATGTCGATCACATTTATGAACAAAGCAGTGGAGAAAACGCGTTAATAATCTACACGCCAGTTGTGGTGACAAACATAGTCAGCATATTAGTGGAAAACGAAATAAGGAAAGAGAGGAAGGAGGACTTAAAAAGGGGAAACCTGAAATAAGAATGATCGAGGTTTTAGAAGGATGATTATGTATATCAGTCATCTTGGTAATATGGGTGAGTGGGATGTGTTTTTTTTAGATTGCTGGAAGAATTTGATTATGTCTTCCACTGGAGGATGGGGAAATCTTCCAGTCAGTCGTGTTGGATGGTTCATTGCTGGATCGATGATGCTAAACATGGAAACTGTGGGTACGAGTCAGTGGTGGTACCTCGTGGGACACATGCTGATCACTACTTACTATCTTTCAGATGATATTGAACTCTGAGAAAACAAGAGGTGTTGAGGACTGCGTAAAGCTGCGTGAGGACTTGTGACACTATGGTGCTGGTCAGATACGTAGATGGGACAAATATATTCTGGGCTCACTAGACCCAGGTGACAGTATGATTAACCGTGTTTGGTCAGCCCAGCTGCGGAGACCTATAGATGTGTTAGGATAGCGTGACTGACAGAGAGGAACCCACGAGGATAGAACTGCCAATCTTTGTGCATAGATGCGTAATAGTACACACACACACACACACACACACACACACACACACACACACACAGACTTCTACGCCTGTGGACCATCCAGTGGTGGAGTGAACCCGAGGTTGTCTTTATGGTCATGATGATATGATCCCTAGGAAGTGGTCAGGAATGTGCTGGACTAACGTACACCTTTACACTGGAGAGAGTCTTTTGTCTGAGATAACGTCTCCTACCCTCATACTAGATGACACAGAGACACGAGGAGGCGAGACAGGGTCTGTTACCTGTATAGTTCATAACTTGAACACAGCAGGATGGGAGGAGGTAGGGTCCTTTAACCGCACGATAGATAACTTGGAGAGAGCAGGGGGCTAGGTAGGGCACGATGCCTGCATGATAGATAACAGGGAAACAACAGGAGGCAGGGAAGTGAACGTGATAGTGTTGGCTGTTGTGGTTGTGGTTCTGGGTTGTGGGAGTCGTTTTATCTGTGGTCATGGTGGTACATACTGGTTGTAGGGGGTAGCAGTAGTGATTGTTGTTGTACCAGTCATGGTTGTAGCCCCTAGAGCACGATTGTACGACCCTTGAGTACGATAGTACGACCCTTGAGTACGAAGGTACGACTCTTGCGCACGATGGTACGACCCTTGCGCACGATGGTATGACCTTTGAGCACATTGTTGATACGACACTTTGGTATGATGACTTACCCTTGGCGTGACACATAAGCGTTAGATTTAAGGTCGTCTTGCTGTTGTAGAAGGTTCGTGTCAAAGACGAGGTCATCATGGCCGAGTGCCGCTCTGTTGTGAGGGTCGTATCGTCATGTTTTTAAAGTGATTCGTAATTCGTTTGTTGGTATTGGTGGTTGTGAGTGGTGGCGGGAGTGTCAGCAGGCACTGTTGTGGTTATGGTTGGAACAGTAATCTAGATGTGGCTGGTTTTACCAGTGGATCAGGTTCTGACAATTATAACTTCCATGTGGTTGCTTTCTTCCACTGGCCAGGGTTGTAGAACAACAGTTGTACTTAGACAAGTAGGAATGTCAGTGGTCGTTCTAGAGGTCGTGGCGATGCCAGTGGAAAGGGCCATGCCCACTAATTACGCTGCAGGTCATACTTCAACCACTGTTCGCGGTTACGATGGCCACTAATGGCCTTAGTTCTACTGGCCGCAGTTATGCGTAACCCTCCCTTATAATGGAGGAGGAGGAGGATAGGGAGGGAGGGAGGGAAGCCGGGGAGAGGAGCGCCATGTAACCCCGTAGTTACTAAAGAGTACGACTGATAAGAATCTCGGAGCGTCCGCAGGTCGGCAAGACAAAGGCGGGTCCGGCGGTCCGCCTCTGGCATCACGCGCAGTGCTGCCATCTGTTGCGTGTGGGGTGCACTAAATCCAGGCCTCACGCGCGCGATATCCCGCATATTATGTGTGTTACTGCATTACACTGTTCATCGAATGGGAATGCTCCGTGTCAGGGCTCTTTACGAGGTTATTCTTTGCTGTAAGGAGCTATTCAGTGTGGTCTTAGTGTTTGTGATTTATTGCTCGAGCCTGACTTGCCAAATGGTGTGGTGGCGGTTCATGGAACTACTAGAGCGTTATCCATCTTAACACAGTGCTCTCACGTCTGAGTATCTCCTGCGAGTTTGTGTCCTTTTTAAGTTTCGTTATCTTTCCCCTAAATTGTAGAAAAACATCCTGTACTTTAAACATACTAAGAATAGTTTTTTTTTTATCTCCACTTAGAAGTTAGATTTGAATCTTTAAGCTTATTTCTTAATCTGCTGCTGGAAAGGAATTAAGTTTAAGAGTTTAAGATTCATAGAAAACACATGAATTTGATGATGGAAAGTGATCTGTTTAACGTCGTTAAAATGGCTTACACAAGACCAGTGACAACCTCTTTTCGGACTAACTTCTGGCGATCTTTTAATAAAATTGTTTAGTGAACTTGTAAATTTCCTGGCGCAGAGTTTTTTGTTCACATAATTTCTGTAAAATGGAATCGATACAAACTTTTAAGGATCTAAACAGCAGCAGATGCTTCCAAGTTTTCTTGTGATTTGCAGTTGAGAGTAATTTGACAATTTACGTTTTTTTATGGTTAAATAAAACGGTAGACCTCGACATTATTTTATCAACATATGCGAAAAATTGTATTGTGTCAAATTCTTCGATGATTCTTTTAGTTGATATAATTACAAATCTCTATTGCATAAATTTACTTAAGTATAGAACTATAATTCAGATTTCAAGGGCCTAAGAACCATGTATATAGAGTCCAAGGGCCACATAGAAAGCAAGAGTATAATTGGTCTTAATATTATCCTTAATATATGAAGAAAGAGGTAAGGTTTTCTGAGTGTTGGATGTGGGATGATAATGAAGGCCTTAATATCCCTGGCATTAGATAGGCTTAAAGACCAGACAACCAACTAACCCAGAGAAAGTGTATGACCTAAGTTATACGTAGGGTGGATATGCTCTCACACCTGTACAAGGTGTCAGGGATATTTGGATGGTGGTCTAACCCTGATGTTGACGGCCTGGATGACCCAAGCATGGTAGGTAATATGCCTAAAGCCCAAGTAACCAACCAGTTTATAGAATTAGGACCATGATACCGATGTGTTATACATATAAGGAAAGGACGGTTTAGAGAACTGATGGTCCATAATGAAATTATATTGACCTAATTGTGGTAAAACAAGACAATAAAGCAGGAGACATTTCCCCACCCACTTCTCCCAATGTCTTTACTGCAGAAGAAGACAAAGTGTGAGCAGGGAGAAATTGCCCAACAGTTTCACAGATGGATGTACTGAAAAAGAAAGACAGGGTTAAAGTTCTTTAATGATAACGATATTATTGAAGTATTTGTGTAGCCTTGATTTGAAGGTATTATGTCTTTGCAATTACTAATTTGATTGTAGTTGTTTCTTTACACATTAAAAAAAGTTTGCATACGTTATTACATTTCTTCCTTTAATCTTCATACTGTTATTTGTAGTCATTCAATCTCTGTTTCAAGTGAAGTAATTTTCGTATGTTATGTCATTGAAATTATTTAGTATTTGGGAAGCGACTGTTAGATCTTCTAAGAATCAGCGTGTGCTCTTTTAGGGACAATAGTATTGAGTTTTCCTCACGTACGTCAGAGGGACAAAACTAGTTTGGTTGCTCCTCTTTGAATGTGCTCTGTTTCTTGACCACAGAACACGTTTAATGGTCAAGACTGAATATACTAGCACAGTTCAAGTAAGGTACGATCATGGCGTCTTAGTATTGTTGTTTTATGGTTTATATTTTTAGCTATGAAGTTTAGTATCCTGTTGGCTTTATCGTATGCGGCTAGGTTACGTTCTCTTTAATTTAGGTCATTAATGATAATCACATCAAGGTTTTTATTTTACCTCTTTACATCACTGAGGATTTTGTATTTGTGGATTGTATTTTTAGCACCAAAGTGCATTACTTTGCATGTGTCTACGTTGAAATGTATTTGCCATGTCTCTGGCCAGACCTTACTTAGGCTTTGTATCTTAATGCAGTCTTCTTTTCATGAGGATGTATTACCTAATGTCGTGTCGTAAGCAAATGTCGAAATTCTCCAGATGTAGGAGTCCCTGTCTGTAGGTCGCCGCTGATGTAGATGATAAGAAGCATGGGTTTAGGAATGAGCCTTCTGGTACTCCGCTTATATTGTGAAGCCCATCGTATTTAATACCACATCTTTTCGGTATGAGAGCTGATCCGCTTTCCATACACTGATTCGATTTCCTTAACCTTGAGTTTTGATTTTGTTTAGCAATCCTCTGTGTGCTCCACTGTGGAAGGCTTGGCGAAAGTCCAGTCATACACCATCGGAGGGTATTTTGTGGTCCCGGTTATTAATATGGCTGACAAAATGAATTCACACCAGATTTGTGAAACATGATCTCTTATTCCGAGATTCATGTTGATGGTCTGTTATCAAGCTGTTATCCCCTGGGTAGATAACTAATTTGTCTCAGTTGTATAGAAAACTTACCTTAGACCGAACTAATTCTGGTGAGATGGTGCTTCGAAGTGCATTTTCTATGTCCTTCATCGAAAACTAATGTTATATTAGCAAGTTTTTTGTCATTTGGCAACTCTCTTTCCCGTAGTAATTACTTGCAATTTCGATGATTAGGAAGGATGTTTGCTGGCTAACGTATGTCAAAATGCTTGGGAGCTGATAATCTGGACCAGATGTGTTAAGTAATTCATAGCATTTAGTACCTTTTTTATCCAGTCTTCATATTTCATGCCAAGAAATCCATTGTGTGCTTGTGTTGTAAGAATGTGTGATGTAAACCACAATCTAAATACTTGTTTAGAAGGGAATTTCGTTCCATATTGTCGCCGTTTTCAGATGATGATAGGCAGATGGTAACCTTACGTTTAACCTATATAAAAAAAAGATGGCACTCATTATGGCTTTTATTTTACAGATGTTTGTAACTGGTTCTCATTTTTTTTTACCATCTCTTTATACATAACTACGTCCTGTGGTCTTCTTTATTGTGTGTGGATTAATATTCCTTGTGAGTTTTTCTTTCTTTGAACAAAATATCAGTTTCTATGCTCCTCCAACCTGGCTCCTCACCCCCCCCATCCCCCGGGGGGGACGCTGACTGCCAGGCGGGAGTACTGCATACATGACTCTGCCAGGCGGGAGTACTGCATACATGACTCTGCCAGGCGGGAGTACTGCATACATGACTCTGCCAGGCGGGAGTACTGCATACATGACTCTGCCAGGCGGGAGTACTGCATACATGACTCTGCCAGGCGGGAGTACTGCATACATGACTCTGCCAGGCGGGAGTACTGCATACATGACTCTGCCAGGCGGGAGTACTGCATACATGACTCTGCCAGGCGGGAGTACTGCATACATGACTCTGCTAGGCGGGAGTACTGCATACATGACTCTGCCAGGCGGGAGTACTGCATACATGACTCTGCCAGGCGGGAGTACTGCATACATGACTCTGCCAGGCGGGAGCACTGCATACATGACTCTGCCAGGCGGGAGCACTGCATACATGACTCTGCCAGGCGGGAGTACTGCATACATGACTCTGCCAGGCGGGAGTACTGCATACATGACTCTGCCAGGCGGGAGTACTGCATACATGACTCTGCCAGGCGGGAGTACTGCATACATGACTCTGCCAGGCGGGAGCACTGCATACATGACTCTGCCAGGCGGGAGTACTGCATACATGACTCTGCCAGGCGGGAGTACTGCATACATGACTCTGCCAGGCGGGAGCACTGCATACATGACTCTGCCAGGCGGGAGTACTGCATACATGACTCTGCCAGGCGGGAGTACTGCATACATGACTCTGCCAGGCGGGAGTACTGCATACATGACTCTGCCAGGCGGGAGTACTGCATACATGACTCTGCCAGGCGGGAGTACTGCATACATGACTCTGCCAGGCGGGAGTACTGCATACATGACTCTGCCAGGCGGGAGCACTGCATACATGACTCTGCCAGGCGGGAGTACTGCATACATGACTCTGCCAGGCGGGAGTACTGCATACATGACTCTGCCAGGCGGGAGTACTGCATACATGACTCTGCCAGGCGGGAGTACTGCATACATGACTCTGCCAGGCGGGAGTACTGCATACATGACTCTGCCAGGCGGGAGTACTGCATACATGACTCTGCCAGGCGGGAGTACTGCATACATGACTCTGCCAGGCGGGAGCACTGCATACATGACTCTGCCAGGCGGGAGTACTGCATACATGACTCTGCCAGGCGGGAGTACTGCATACATGACTCTGCCAGGCGGGAGTACTGCATACATGACTCTGCCAGGCGGGAGCACTGCATACATGACTCTGCCAGGCGGGAGTACTGCATACATGACTCTGCCAGGCGGGAGCACTGCATACATGACTCTGCCAGGCGGGAGTACTGCATACATGACTCTGCCAGGCGGGAGCACTGCATACATGACTCTGCCAGGCGGGAGCACTGCATACATGACTCTGCCAGGCGGGAGTACTGCATACATGACTCTGCCAGGCGGGAGTACTGCATACATGACTCTGCCAGGCGGGAGTACTGCATACATGACTCTGCCAGGCGGGAGTACTGCATACATGACTCTGCCAGGCGGGAGTACTGCATACATGACTCTGCCAGGCGGGAGCACTGCATACATGACTCTGCCAGGCGGGAGTACTGCATACATGACTCTGCCAGGCGGGAGCACTGCATACATGACTCTGCCAGGCGGGAGTACTGCATACATGACTCTGCCAGGCGGGAGCACTGCATACATGACTCTGCCAGGCGGGAGCACTGCATACATGACTCTGCCAGGCGGGAGTACTGCATACATGACTCTGCCAGGCGGGAGTACTGCATACATGACTCTGCCAGGCGGGAGTACTGCATACATGACTCTGCCAGGCGGGAGTACTGCATACATGACTCTGCCAGGCGGGAGTACTGCATACATGACTCTGCCAGGCGGGAGTACTGCATACATGACTCTGCCAGGCGGGAGCACTGCATACATGACTCTGCCAGGCGGGAGTACTGCATACATGAATACTTTCCATATTGATACGATACCGGGTATCATCATATTAGTTTCTCTGAAACTGGAATGAAAGTTGACAGCGAATTGGATGATTTTACTATCGTTGTTTCGTCACATTTCACGGACATCTCACAGATGCTAATTAGGCCCTTGTTTGTGACCATCACTAAATCTAAGATGTTACTGATCTTGATGGATCTCGTATGATTTTATTATAAATCAGTCGTGAATTGAATTAGTTAATATTATCTTCGTGGTCAGGCGATCCTCAGTTTCTTTGTGTTCTGAAAACCTACAGTTATTATATATTCGTTATTTCGTAAGGATTTAACTTCCTCTTACAAAGCTCTGATGTGGACTTCCCCAAAACTAATTTTGAATATCGTATATATATTGATGTAGCTAACAATGAATGGTATGTATCGACATCTAATTTTCTAACCATATGTGCATGTCGTCTGCCAGATAACATAACCCAGCCACCAGGTTTGTGTTGTCTGTCCTTAGAGATGATATAATCAAGAATGGCTGAGTCTGCTGCAGATATTCAGGCTCCTGTTATTGTCATGATGTCAGACCTTCCCAGCTGAACGTATGATGTCTAGTTGTCGCGTCTTAAGTTGACACTCGTGGCGCTGGAGTGGGAGACATTGCTTGGCACATAAAGGCAAGGTGAACGAGACCTAAACTTATGAGGTCGAACCCGACCCAGTAGACTTGCCTGACTCACACATGACTGACTGTCTGGGTTGGTATGAGCCGTTCTTCCCTGCACACTGGTTGACCAACTGCAATCCTACCCAGCTCTGTATTTGTTTAGACTTGGGCCATCTTCATCAAACAGGCTCCTGTACCCACTGAAATCATCCCACAGGTCTTTGTTGTCATCCCCCTCCGTCCTACACACGTGTTGTACTCGATCACAAACGCCCAGCATTACCTCCCTGCCAGTTCCCGCCCGCATCATGCCTGGGTAGGGCTGCCACTGACGCAACCATCATGTGCCTTCTCTCTACTTTCATAACCGTGTCCAGTGCTTCCCAAGGATCGCTGCTGATCTGCCTCGACTCATGTTGAGTGCCCCAGTTTGGAGAGCCGCTACACTGCCTTCGTGCGTGTTAAGTCTTCCAACCTTGCCCCAGGGTAGCACTGCCTCCTCCTCATATTTTCGTTCCTGCCACAACCCTCGACGTGGGTGCACAGGTTCCTGCACTACCTCGTCCACCACCTTAAACCTTCTGTTAGTTTCTGTTTAGGTTATTTCTTCACCTGACTTGGGTGTCAGCCGTTCTCAATCACTTGAATGTTCTCACTTTTATCCACTGTCGTCTCCACCGTAACTGTGGTAATTTATGTATTACTTCTTTTGTTCGTAACTCCTCAAACCTTTCCAGAAAGTCTAATGCTCAGGATGTTGATTTGACCAGAGGCGAACTCGCACACACTAAATTGTCTGTTGGCTGCACATTCGATACCTTCACTGTCTCCACTTATCTCTTATGATAACTGCATAACTGTGTAGACCACAGCAAGAAAAAAAATGTTTACCTTCGTTTCTTATGAGTTGGTCTTTGTTGAAGTCAAGCTCACACTGTGGACAAGCTAAACGTGCAGCGTTTGATGACACTAGAGCGCTGAACACATCCATGTGTCATCAAACACGATCATTTGTGATGTGGTCTCACTATTGTCTGGAACACCTGAAGATGAGTTAAATATTTTCCTCTTGGTGTGTGTAGCTTGACGTTGATGGCCTTAATGACCTTAACAATTGATAGGTCTGAAGCCCTACTGACCTCACCAACTTTCATGTGCAGTGAGGGTGTGTAAGGTCATACACTCATCATGTACAGTGAGGGCGTGTAAGGTCATACACTCATCATGTACAGTGAGGGCGTGTAAGGTCATACACTCATCATGTCCAGTGAGGGCGTGTAAGGTCATACACTCATCATGTACAGTGAGGGCGTGTAAGGTCATACACTCATCATGTACAGTGAGGGCGTGTAAGGTCATACACTCATCATGTACAGTGAGGGCGTGTAAGGTCATACACTCATCATGTACAGTGAGGGCGTGTAAGGTCATACACTCATCATGTCCAGTGAGGGCGTGTAAGGTCATACACTCATCATGTACAGTGAGGGCGTGTAAGGTCATACACTCATCATGTACAGTGAGGGCGTGTAAGGTCATACACTCATCATGTACAGTGAGGGCGTGTAAGGTCATACACTCATCATGTACAGTGAGGGCGTGTAAGGTCATACACTCATCATGTACAGTGAGGGCGTGTAAGGTCATACACTCATCATGTCCAGTGAGGGCGTGTAAGGTCATACACTCATCATGTACAGTGAGGGCGTGTAAGGTCATACACTCATCATGTCCAGTGAGGGCGTGTAAGGTCATACACTCATCATGTACAGTGAGAGCGTGTAAGGTCATACACTCATCATGTACAGTGAGGGCGTGTAAGGTCATACACTCATCATGTCCAGTGAGGGCGTGTAAGGTCATACACTCATCATGTACAGTGAGGGCGTGTAAGGTCATACACTCATCATGTCCAGTGAGGGCGTGTAAGGTCATACACTCATCATGTCCAGTGAGGGCGTGTAAGGTCATACACTCATCATGTACAGTGAGGGCGTGTAAGGTCATACACTCATCATGTACAGTGAGGGCGTGTAAGGTCATACACTCATCATGTCCAGTGAGGGCGTGTAAGGTCATACACTCATCATGTACAGTGAGGGCGTGTAAGGTCATACACTCATCATGTCCAGTGAGGGCGTGTAAGGTCATACACTCATCATGTACAGTGAGGGCGTGTAAGGTCATACACTCATCATGTACAGTGAGGGCGTGTAAGGTCATACACTCATCATGTACAGTGAGGGCGTGTAAGGTCATACACTCATCATGTCCAGTGAGGGCGTGTAAGGTCATACACTCATCATGTACAGTGAGGGCGTGTAAGGTCATACACATCATGTACAGTGAGGGCGTGTAAGGTCATACACTCATCATGTCCAGTGAGGGCGTGTAAGGTCATACACTCATCATGTACAGTGAGGGCGTGTAAGGTCATACACTCATCATGTCCAGTGAGGGCGTGTAAGGTCATACACTCATCATGTACAGTGAGAGCGTGTAAGGTCATACACTCATCATGTACAGTGAGGGCGTGTAAGGTCATACACTCATCATGTCCAGTGAGGGCGTGTAAGGTCATACACTCATCATGTACAGTGAGGGCGTGTAAGGTCATACACTCATCATGTCCAGTGAGGGCGTGTAAGGTCATACACTCATCATGTCCAGTGAGGGCGTGTAAGGTCATACACTCATCATGTACAGTGAGGGCGTGTAAGGTCATACACTCATCATGTACAGTGAGGGCGTGTAAGGTCATACACTCATCATGTCCAGTGAGGGCGTGTAAGGTCATACACTCATCATGTACAGTGAGGGCGTGTAAGGTCATACACTCATCATGTCCAGTGAGGGCGTGTAAGGTCATACACTCATCATGTACAGTGAGGGCGTGTAAGGTCATACACTCATCATGTACAGTGAGGGCGTGTAAGGTCATACACTCATCATGTACAGTGAAGCAGTTCGAGAATAATTTCCGGTTGGTGGTTAGAATGAGACGTTGACTGCCTTAATGAGTCTCTCTTTTGGAAAGGTTTACAGACCGGGCCACCATCACTTGACGTTACAAGTTGTCATCAAATATATACAGTTGAAACATTGTTTGTCATGTTAGTATTGTCTTGTGTAACTATAAACGTGTGCAGAAGTGTTAAGTGTTCAAGTATTGTTGCTTGACTGTTTGCAGACCAAGTCAACAAATGAGTTTTCACTTGTTTGCTGTGACTTGAGGGTCACCAGTTCTCAGCCTGAGGACCTGGAGATGGAGGCTGCAGCCTGGTGGTGTTGTATGGGTGTCGAGATTATTCTCGTGTGAGCTGTGGTTCCCTATGTGCCAGGGCGTCACTCTCGCCAGCACGGAGCGCAGCTGCTAGTGCTCTGGGGCAGCTGGTACTCCACCTGTCCCTCACCTAGAGTGCCATCCTCCTCCTTCAACCACACATCACTCTACGGTTGTGTTGTTTCCCTCACCCTTCTTTACAGGTATGAATGACCTCAGAGCGTTCACGAGGTGTCTTGCTCGCGTCTCAGCCGCTAAAGCCTAGATCAGCAGCATGGTGACTGGCTGCTGCTGCCTCCCGTGGTTTCCGTGTGGAGACCAGCCATATGAAGATATACCGTTAGTATTCTCACCACCTCATCGCGAGCAGCATAGTTGTGAAAGTCTCCTCCTCCCTGTGTGTCTTCTCCTCCCTGTGTGTCTCCTCCTCCCTGTGTGTCTCCTCCTCCCTGTGTGTCTCCTCCTCCCTGTGTGTCTCCTCCTCCCTGTGTGTCTCCTCCTCCCTGTGTGTCTTTCCCTCCTTACCATCATCAGGGTCAGGTGTGCCTACATCGGAGGCACTAATTAATCCCCCGGCTCTTCATGCTCTTAATCTTTCCTTTCAGCCCAGATGGCCGGGAGTCGGCCATGTTTTTGCCCGTGTCATGTCGGCTACTGTAAAGAATGGGTGGTGGGAGGGGGATGGGGGGGGGGGGGGGGGGGGGGATTAAGCCTTGATGAGAAACGTGCCGAACATCTCCTTGAGCCCGCCCATGTTATCCTTGAGCCACGACTCCGGGCCTCAGAGCATTACGACTCGACCCTCGGGTATGATACGTGGTCACTGTAGTATAGCCGGGAGGGTCATGCCTCCCTGGGCTCAAGCAATATAAGAAGAGGTGGACAGTCTGCTTATATCTCAGCTAAGCAGTGAATTGATTAACTGACATATCTGTATATCATTTCATGGAATAGCGAAGTGATTGATTGATAAAAGCGAGACTGAACAGACACACAGAAACACCGATTTAAAGCCAAGAGAACAGACATGTCAAGGGATAGACAGATGAAACTGTCACACACATGAAATTGATATACACAACAGAAATGCAGTAGACAGGCAATAGACACATAAAGTAGATGCGCAGCTGACGGGTAGGGTAGGCACGCAACAGACAGAGTAGACGTGCAATAGATAGGGAGAGAAAACGTGCACCAGACAGACAGAATGAACGTGCAACAGACTTCCAGACACAGGGTAAACCTGGAGCAGACGGACAGAGTAACCGTCCTGACAGATAGACACAGTAATCATTAGCAGACACAGACAGACAGGACATACAATATTGTCATACAAATAGAATAGACATACACCATGCAGTATATATATATATATATATATATATATATATATATATATATATATATATATATATATATATATAGATAGATAGATAGATAGATAGAGAGAGAGAGAGAGAGAGAGAGAGAGAGAGAGAGAGAGAGAGAGAGAGAGAGAGAGAGAGAGAGAGAGAATAGATACAACACACAAACAAAGTAGAGAAGTAGTAGACAGGCGACAGAAATGAATTGACATCCATGAAAAACTTCAGTAACACACACACACACACACACACACACACACACACACACACACACACACACACAACACTTGAGGTCGTGGAAACCAAACCTCTGTCAGGTCTGGGCCAGTCAGAACACAGTGGTCCTGGGCGCTGCAGGAATTTCTTTTTTTCTTTTTTGTCGTCCTCAGATGTGTGTGTGTGTGTGTGTGGCTGGGAGGACAGTGTGTACAGGAGGAGGAGGAGGAGGAGGAGGAGGAGGAGGAGTGGGTTAGGAAGAGGCATTACAGTGTGTGGTAGCGCGGTGAGGTGTGGTCTGCGGGCGGACCATCCCTGATGTGGTCTTGTTGCGGGATCAGCTTATGGGGGATAATTTGTGGCATGATTGGAGCCTGGGCAGCATTACAGGCTCAGGTCAACTACCTAACCCGGCCCTGTTTTTTTATAACGAGAGAGAGAGAGAGAGAGAGAGAGAGAGAGAGAGAGAGAGAGAGAGAGAGAGAGAGAGAGAGAGAGAGAGAGAGAGGAGAAGCAGTAGAGGTATTATGTTAGTGATGTTCGCTCACTACCCTCGACCTGTAATGACGTAATCAGCCGAGGTCTCAGTAGCTGAGTTGAGTAATTAGCCAACATGACCCTTATCAACCCGTTAAATTAGCCCTTATGACTGCCATCAGTGTCCACAGATTACCAGGGTATCAGACAGCCAATCCGAAGGTGAGGTTATCGATAACGATCTTTTTAATTGGTCCGGGAGTAGAAGTAAGTGAGCATACGTTGTACTTCAGAGGGGATAAATGACCAAACTGATCAGGTATGTTCATTATTATTATTATTATTGTTGTTATTATTATTATTATTATTGTTATTATCATTATTATCATTAGTAGTAGTAGTAGTAGCAGTAGCAGCAGTAGCAGAAGTTGTAGTATTATTCTATATTTATTTATTATACTTAATCGCTGTTTTCCGCGTCAGCGAGGTAGCGCCAGGAAACAGACGAAGAATGGCCCATCCACTTATTTACACACACACACACACACACACACACACATGAATATATATATATATATATATATATATATATATATATATATATATATATTTTTTTTTTTTTTTTTTTTTTTTTTTTTTGCCGCTGTCTCCCGCGTTTGCGAGGTAGCGCAAGGAAACAGACGAAAGAAATGGCCCAACCCACCCCCATACACATGTATATACATACGTCCACACACGCAAATATACATACCTACACAGCTTTCCATGGTTTACCCCAGACGCTTCACATGCCCTGATTCAATCCACTGACAGCACATCAACCCCGGTATACCACATCGCTCCAATTCACTCTATTCTTTGCCCTCCTTTCACCCTCCTGCATGTTCAGGCCCCGATCACACAAAATCTTTTTCACTCCATCTTTCCACCTCCAATTTGGTCTCCCTCTTCTCCTCGTTCCCTCCACCTCCGACACATATATCCTCTTGGTCAACCTTTCCTCACTCATTCTCTCCATGTGCCCAAACCATTTCAAAACACCCTCTTCTGCTCTCTCAACCACGCTCTTTTTATTTCCACACATCTCTCTTACCCTTACGTTACTTACTCGATCAAACCACCTCACACCACACATTGTCCTCAAACATCTCATTTCCAGCACATCCATCCTCCTTCGCACCACTCTATCCATAGCCCACGCCTCGCAACCATACAACATTGTTGGAACCACTATTCCTTCAAACATACCCATTTTTGCTTTCCGAGATAATGTTCTCGACTTCCACACATTCTTCAAGGCTCCCAGAATTTTCGCCCCCTCCCCCACCCTATGATCCACTTCCGCTTCCATGGTTCCATCCGCTGCCAGATCCACTCCCAGATATCTAAAACACTTTACTTCCTCCAGGTTTTCTTGATTCAAACTCACCTCCCAATTGACTTGACCCTCAACCCTACTGTACCTAATAACCTTGCTCTTATTCACATTTACTCTTAACTTTCTTCTTTCACACACTTTACCAAACTCAGTCACCAGCTTCTGCAGTTTCTCACATGAATCAGCCACCAGCGCTGTATCATCAGCGAACAACAACTGACTCACTTCCCAAGCTCTCTCATCCCCAACAGACTTCATACTTGCCCCTCTTTCCAAAACTCTTGCATTCACCTCCCTAACAACCCCATCCATAAACAAATTAAACAACCATGGAGACATCACACACCCCTGCCGCAAACCTACATTCACTGAGAACCAATCACTTTCCTCTCTTCCTACACGTACACATGCCTTACATCCTCGATAAAAACTTTTCACTGCTTCTAACAACTTGCCCCCCACACCATATATTCTTAAAACCTTCCACAGAGCATCTCTATCAACTCTATCATATGCCTTCTCCAGATCCATAAATGCTACATACAAATCCATTTGCTTTTCTAAGTATTTCTCACATACATTCTTCAAAGCAAACACCTGATCCACACATCCTCTACCACTTCTGAAACCACACTGCTCTTCCCCAATCTGATGCTCTGTACATGCCTTCACCCTCTCAATTAATACCCTCCCATATAATTTACCAGGAATACTCAACTAACTTATACCTCTGTAATTTGAGCACTCACTCTTATCCCCTTTGCCTTTGTACAATGGCACTATGCACGCATTCCGCCAATCCTCAGGCACCTCACCATGAGTCATACATACATTAAATAACCTTACCAACCAGTCAACAATACAGTCACCCCCCTTTTTAATAAATTCCACTGCAATAGCATCCAAACCTGCTGCCTTGCCGGCTTTCATCTTCCGCAAAGCTTTTACTACCTCTTCTCTGTTTACCAAATCATTTTCCCTAACCCTCTCTCTTTGCACACCACCTCGACCAAAACACCCTATATCTGCCACTCTATCATCAAACACATTCAACAAACCTTCAAAATACTCACTCCATCTCCTCACATCACCACTACTTGTTATCACCTCCCCATTTGCGCCCTTCACTGAAGTTCCCATTTGCCCCCTTGTCTTACGCACTTTATATATATATATATATATATATATATATATATATATATATATATATATATATATATATATATATATATATATATATATATATATATACATATATATGTATGTACATATACATGCTTGCCTTCATCCATTCTCGGCGCGCTTCAGCGAGGTAGCGCTACCTCGCGAATTGTTATTATTATTATTATTATTATTATTATTATTATTATTATTATTATTATTATTGTTATTATGTGAAAAGCGCGATCATAAAGCAGTGAGTTAAAAAGCTGTAGGGAAGAAAGAAGAGGAAAAAAGATAAAAATTTTCGAGGAAAAAATATTGCCTTTAAAACCAGGATGAGACACGGGAAGGTTGAGGGTTCCTGAGGTAGTAGTGGAGGGGAAGAAACAGACGTCGCAACAGCCCAACTCTGAGCTGGCAGCGGCCACACGGTGATCATGTAACGCAGGAGCTTGCTCACTAATGACGGAGACACACAAGTGGTCACTCCTGGGAAACATGAACCACAGCAATGTCTGCACAAGTGATGTAGAGAACCATCATGGAGACGTGGATCAAGTGCGTCTCGTTTGTAGACCAGACTGGGAGAATCATGAGTCGCATTGCCTCACGCCAGACTGTGTCACGTATTCAGAGGCAGAACCTACCTTTACATGAGATCAGGGCTCCTTGTGAGGACTGATCAGTTCTTTGGTATAGACGGAGTAATTATGCTGAAAGGAAGGCATTTGAACAGGTTTCCCAGTTTCTTACTGGTGTACTTTAGTAATATGTGGAGTGTAAGGGTACGAGGATAGTTTAGATGTTAGGTTGAGACTAAGTATATTTAAAGTGTTCACTGGTGGGAACTTTAGATCCATCATTGTAGATGGGAAAGTTGTGAGGGGGGAGGGTTCAGAAAGGAAAAGGGAAGGAATTGAGTTACACATGACTGGCGCTGTGGGGAAACTGACGAGAGCTTTGTTTATGAAGACTGTTGTGACGAGGTGAGACGTTGACTGAAAACTAACAAACAAACGTTGGGGCAGATTTAAGAGATGGTGAGGGCAAGGTCGAGTCGCGGGCCTACCAGTACATTATTTATTTTTTTTGATGAAAGTAAATAGTTTATGAAGAGGAAAAAGACCGTAGGAGACAGGACTGACTCCTTAGGGATTCCTCTGTTAATGGAGAATGAGGGAGGTATTTGATACATCTTCTGTTATGGAGACAGATCAGCCAGAGGTGAAGCTACACACGAGAGGACAGAATGAGGGAGGAAAGTCAAAATAATGAAGCTTGGAGAGCAGATCCCGATGCCACAACTTGTCAGAAGCTTGTGGCTTATAAACTGCTGCCACACACGATTCTCTACAGTCTATCAGAGGTGATGACCACATATTAGGAAGATAGCAAAGGTCATCACCAGCGGATCTCTCCACACGGACACTATGAGATTGAACGTTCTTGAGGAAGAGGCAGCTGGGGAGAGAATTGTCGACTTTTGAACTAACTAAAGACAGAACAACAGGACGATAATTGCACGGGTAGAACACATATGTTCCTAACTGAACAAATTAAGTACATATGCATGTATACACTCCTACCTGCACATACACAGAGAACCATTTTCCTTGTTGCTACACTGTGAGGCTTACACAGTGCGAGGGTCGGACGCCTACACGCCCACATTCCCATGCGCCTACACGCGTACGCCTACTCTCAGATGGCCATCAGCCTCCACTGTCTGAGGGCACCTAATTATATACATGTAAAGTGAACATTACCACGTGAGAGGAGGGAAGAGTGAGGACCAGCTGGTCTGAGTTGTGTTGGTCAGAACCTCGCCTGGACTCCCGAGTGACCTCTACCTAGTGTCATGTGGGGGGGGGGGGATCTCTCTCTCTCTCTCTCTCTCTCTCTCTCTCTCTCTCTCTCTCTCTCTCTCTCTCTCTCTCTCTCTCTCTCTCTCTCTCTCTCTCTCTCTCTCTCGTTTCATTAATGAGCTTCTCTCCAAGAAACCTCCAATCTTGAAGTTTCTGTTGCTCTTCACAGCAGTGCCCTTCCCTGGATCACTGAGCTGTTCCTGTCTGCTGGTGGAGATGGAAGGGCGACCACACTCCAGGTTCTACATACTCACATAATTCGTCTCTCTTTTTTTTTTGAGACGTCAGATCACCATTCCCAGGGGTCGTACCGCCTTGCTCACTGGTCGTGTCGTGCTTAAGGTCGTGTCGTCGTGCTTAGGGGTCGTAGCTATTAGTACAATCTCTCTGATTCCAATGTAATCATTATAAGGAGTGCCTGAATGAAAGATAATTCCAATGTAATCATTATAAGGAGTGCCTAAATGAAAGATAATTGCCGAAGCTGCCTCATTAATTACACTAAGTGAGGTCTAGTATGATCTGGTGGATGGAGTGTAATTATTCACACCAGGATTGTGTATGGAGTGAGAGATGCTGTAGTTTGTGAGGAAGGTATAATTATAATCCATCAGACAGCCGAGATATGGTGTTATCTATCAGGTGCGAGAGCTGTGTTTATCTATCAGGTGCGAGAGCTGTGTTTATCTATCAGGTGCGAGAGCTGTGTTTATCTGTCAGGTGCGAGAGCTGTGTTTATCTGTCAGGTGCGAGAGTTATGATTATCTATCAGGTGTGATAGTTATGATAATCCATGAGATAGGGGGTGTATAATTATCAGGTAGAGGAGGTAAAATCATGTGTATTAGGTAGTTGATAGTGTGATTATCACAGATTATTGGACTGGGGAGGTAGGATTATCAGTAACACATCATCCTAGTGAAGAGATGTGGTACTTTACATGAAATAGATAAAGTATAATTACCAGTATGCCAAGAAGAGGATGTACCATTATCATTATACAATACAGGTATGATGATAACTTTAATCTCTGTGAAGTGTAGTTATATAAGATCAGTGCGTGGGAACCTCATTATCTGCCAGTAACGGGATGTTTGATAATTACTGCATCAGGACGACACATAATTATCAGTAGTTCCGAGGGTATGTGATTATCATAATTAGGCTCCCAGTTCAGCTGTATCATCGTAAGATAACAGGCAGATGTGAAGGTGCAGAGAATGTTGAAGAGGTTTCTTGGTACTCATATTAATTAACTAAGGTAACACAGCTAATGGGTAGTTAAGCTGGTGCAGCTGTTGGGTCTATAATCTGATTCAGCCATTTGGTCGTTAAGCTGGTGCAGCTTATGGATGATTAGATTGATGCAGCTAATGGGTCATTAAGCTGGTGTAGCCAGTGGGTTACTAAACTGGTGCAGCCAATGGGTTATCAATACGATGAAGCCGACATGTCATCAACGTGATGTAAGCGATGGGTTATAAATGCAGTCAGTGGGTCATTAAGCTGGTACAGCCAGTGAGTCATTTAGCTGTGGTATAGTGAGTGGGTTATGACATAGATGATATAGTGAGTGGGTTATGACATAGATGATATAGTGAGTGGGTTATGACATAGATGATATAGCGAGTGGGTTATGACATAGATGATATAGCGAGTGGGTTATGACATAGAAGATATCAAGGAAGGACATATTTGTCTGAAAATTTCGATATGAGAATTATTTGTAGACAATGACTTTATACCTGGTAAACTTGTTGGTGTTCAAATGTCGAAATGGTAGATGTAAACTACTGATATATAATTCGAGGCAGACGGATTATAAAGATGTTATCAAGATTATATTGGGGTTGAGTGTATAAGATGCAGGTGGATTATCAAAAGAGAAAAAAGATGAGTGGATGAATGGCTCGATGAATTATAAAGATGTTATATTTAAGTTGTAACAGTCGAGTTATTTACATTGTGTTCTCAAACATTTCATTTCCAGTCTGGCCACCTTCGCTCTCCGTGTATATGTAAGGCGCATGTATTGTCATTATATGATGATCGGCTGATTACATTGTCTGGGCAGTAATTTTGATCCCCTTTTAATGATTGGAGTTCCGAGGGCGATTGGTTTATTATATAGACTGTAATCAGCTCCGAGTTATGTCATTTATCATAATGGATTATCATGAGATAATGATAACCATGTATAACAATAGTGTAACGTACACAAGACGAAGTCATTGTGAGAGTTTGTATGGAGGAGAGATTAATAATTAACTTTAACATTTCTTCTTCACGTTAGATTGATAATTAACTTTAATTATCACATTTCTTCACGTTAGATTGATAATTAACTTTAATTATCACATTTCTTCACGTTAGATTGATAATTAACTTTGATTATCACATTTCTTCACGTTAGATTGATAATTAACTTTAATTATCACATTTCTTCACGTTAGATTGATAATTAACTTTAATTATCACATTTCTTCACGTTAGACTGATCATTAACTTTAATTATCACATTTCTTCACGTTAGATTGATAATTAACTTAATTATCACATTTCTTCACGTTAGATTGATAATTAACTTTAATCATCACATTTCTTCTTCACGTTAGATTGATAATTAACTTTAATTTTCACATTTCTTCACGTTAGATTGATAATTAACTTTGATTATCACATTTCTTCACGTTAGATTGATAATTAACTTTAATTATCACATTTCTTCATCACGTTAGATTGATAATTAACTTTAATTATCACATTTCTTCATTTTTTTTTTTTTTTTTTTTTTTTTTTATACTTTGTCGCCGTCTCCCGCGTTTGCGAGGTAGCGCAAGGAAACAGACGAAAGAAATGGCCCAACCCCCCCCCCCCATACACATGTACATACACACGTCCACACACGCAAATATACATACCTACACAGCTTTCCATGGTTTACCCCAGACGCTTCACATGCCTTGCTTCAATCCACTGACAGCACGTCAACCCCTGTATACCACATGACTCCAATTCACTCTATTTCTTGCCCTCCTTTCACCCTCCTGCATGTTCAGGCCCCGATCACACAAAATCTTTTTCACTCCATCTTTCCACCTCCAATTTGGTCTCCCTCTTCTCCTTGTTCCCTCCACCTCCGACACATATATCCTCTTGGTCAATCTCTCCTCACTCATTCTCTCCATGTGCCCAAACCATTTCAAAACACCCTCTTCTGCTCTCTCAACCACGCTCTTTTTATTTCCACACATCTCTCTTACCCTTACGTTACTTACTCGATCAAACCACCTCACACCACACATTGTCCTCAAACACCTCATTTCCAGCACATCCATCCTCCTGCGCACATCTCTATCCATAGCCCACGCCTCGCAACCATACAACATTGTTGGAACCACTATTCCCTCAAACATACCCATTTTTGCTTTCCGAGATAGTGTTCTCGACTTCCACACATTTTTCAAGGCTCCCAAAATTTTCGCCCCCTCCCCCACCCTATGATCCACTTCCGCTTCCATGGTTCCATCCGCTGACAGATCCACTCCCAGATATCTAAAACACTTCACTTCCTCCAGTTTTTCTCCATTCAAACTCACCTCCCAATTGACTTGACCCTCACCCCTACTGTACCTAATAACCTTGCTCTTATTCACATTTACTCTCAACTTTCTTCTTCCACACACTTTACCAAACTCAGTCACCAGCTTCTGCAGTTTCTCACATGAATCAGCCACCAGCGCTGTATCATCAGCGAACAACAACTGACTCACTTCCCAAGCTCTCTCATCCCCAACAGACTTCATACTTGCCCCTCTTTCCAGGACATTTCTTCATGTTAGAGTGATAATTAACTTTAATTATCACATTTCTTCACGTTAGATTGATCATTAACTTTAATTATCACATTTCTTCTTCACGTTAGATTGATCATTAGCTTTAATTATCACATTTCTTCTTCACGTTAGATTGATGATTATTTTTGATTATCACATTTCCTCACGTTAGATTGATAATTAACTTGAATTATCACATTTCCTCACGTTAGATTGATCATTAACTTTATCACATTTCTTCTTCAAGTTAGATTGATAATTAATTTGAATTATCACATTTCTTCACGTTAGATTGATAATCAACTTTAATTATCACATTTCCTCAGGTTAAATTGATAATTAACTTTAATTATCACATTTCTTCACGTTCGATTGATCATTAACTTTATCACATTTCTTCTTCACGTTAGATTGATAATTAACTTTAATTATCACATTTCTTCTTCACGTTAGATTGATAATTAACTTTAATTATCACATTTCTTCTTCACGTTAGATTGATAATTAACTTTATCACATTTCTTCTTCACGTTAGATTGATCATTAACTTCATCACATTTCTTCTTCACGTTAAATTGATAATTAACTTTAATTATTACATTTCTTCACGTTCGATTGATCATTAACTTTATCACATTTCTTCTTCACGTTAGATTGATAATTAACTTTAATTATCACATTTCTTCTTCACGTTAAATTGATAATTAACTTTAATTATCACATTTCCTCACGTTAGATTGATAATTAACTTTAATTATCACATTTCTTCACGTTAGATTGATCATTAACTTTATCACATTTCTTCTTCACGTTAGATTGATAATTAACTTTAATTATCACATTTCTTCACGTTAGATTGATCATTAACTTATCACATTTCTTCTTTACGTTAGATTGATAATTAACTTTAATTATCACATTTCCTCACGTTAGATTGACAATTAACTTTATCACATTTCTTCTTCACGTTGGATTGATCATTAACTTTAATTATCACATTTCTTCACGTTAGATTGATCATTAACTTTAATTATCACATTTCTTCTTCACGTTAGATTGATAATTAACTTTAATTATCACATTTCTTCTTCACGTTAGATTGATAATTAACTTTAATTATCACATTTCTTCACGTTAGATTGATAATTAACTTTATCACATTTCTTCTTCACGTTAGATTGATAATTAACTTTAATCATCACATTTCTTCTTCACGTTAGATTGGTAATTAACTTTAATTATCACATTTCTTCACGTTAGATTGATAACTAACTTTAATTATCACATTTCCTCACGTTAGATTGATAATTAACTTGAATTATCACATTTCTTCACGTTAGATTGATCATTAACTTTATTACATTTCTTCTTCACGTTAGATTGATAATTAACTTTAATCATCACATTTCTTCTTCACGTTAGATTGGTAATTAACTTTAATTATCACATTTCTTCTTCACGTTATATTGATAATTAACTTTATCACATTTCTTCACGTTAGATTGATCATTAACTTTATCACATTTCTTCTTCACGTTAGATTGATAATTAACTTTAATCATCACATTTCTTCTTCACGTTAGATTGATAATTAACTTTAATTATCACACTTCCTCACGTTAGATTGATAATTAACTTGAATTATTACATTTCTTCTTCACGTTAGATTGATAATTAACTTTAATCATCACATTTCTTCTTCACGTTAGATTGATAACTAACTTTAATTATCACATTTCCTCACGTTAGATTGATAATTAACTTGAATTATCACATTTCTTCACGTTAGATTGATCATTAACTTTATTACATTTCTTCTTCACGTTAGATTGATAATTAACTTTAATTATCACATTTCTTCTTCACGTTAGATTGATAATTAACTTTAATTATCACATTTCTTCTTCACGTTAGATTGATAATTAACTTTAATTATCACATTTCTTCACGTTAGATTGATCATTAACTTTATCACATTTCTTCTTCACGTTAGATTGATAATTAACTTTAATTATCACATTTCTTCTTCACGTTAAATTGATAATTAACTTTAATTATCACATTTCTTCACGTTAGATTGATCATTAACTTTATCACATTTCTTCTTCACGTTAGATTGATAATTAACTTTAATTATCACATTTCTTCTTCACGTTAGATTGATAATTAACTTTAATTATCACATTTCTTCACGTTAGATTGATCATTAACTTTATCACATTTCTTCTTCACGTTAGATTGATAATTAACATTAATCATCACATTTCTTCTTCACGTTAGATTGATAATTAACTTTAATTATCACACTTCCTCACGTTAGATTGATAATTAACTTGAATTATTACATTTCTTCACGTTAGATTGATCATCAACTTTATCACATTTCTTCTTCACGTTAGATTGATAATTAACTTTAATTATCACATTTCTTCTTCACGTTAGATTGATCATTAGCTTTAATTATCACATTTCTTCTTCACGTTAGATTGATAATTAACTTTAAATCATCACTTTTCCTCTTTATGTTAGATTGATCTCTTACGTATAATTCAGCAGGAATATTCCCTGTCGTATGATTACTACTTTAAAGATCACATATGATTTTGATTTTTTATTTCTAGTTATTTTTCATTGTTTTAATCATATTGATGATTATATTAGTTGTATAATTAAATTAATTATGGATTACTGATATTAGGGTGGCGGACCTGGTGTGTCACTGGAGGTGGGTATCGTGCATGGAAACCAGCAACAGTGAACACCTGCCTGACCAATGACTGCACGAAGACAGTAACTAACTGGTCACGTGTTCCAGTGTGCCAAAGAAAACGGGGTGGGGGGTGGGGTGAAGCGGACTGTGTGTGTAATAGATGTACAGATCGTAAGCGTTTATGGCCTAACTGGCAGCGTGTGTTGGAGGATACTGGCCATGACGTGTGTGTGTGTGTGTGTGTGTGTGTGTGTGTGTGTGTGTGTTACAATACAGGAGGGCAGATTATGGGAATACTAAGCTTAGCTTTGATACACGACTGTGGGACCCCGAGTGTACACAGGTACACATATTAAGACCAGTATATATGGATAACAAGCGTAGCATAGTTCCTCTTAGGATCATATGTCAAAGAAAGAAAATATGTTGCAGATATGAAGAAAAAAAAAATAGAAAAGCCCACAGTCAACCCAGATGTTCATCCTTCCTTTGGAGTTGGACAATAAATTGAATATCTGTCCAAGGCTAGGATATATATATATATATATATATATATATATATATATATATATATATATATATATATATATATATATATATATATATATATATATATTTGAGGACAATATGTGGTGTGAGATGGCTTGATCGAGAAAGTAATGAAAGGGTAAGAGAGATGTGTGGTAATAAAAACAGTGTGGTTGAGAGAGCAGAAGAGGGTGTTTTGAAATGGTTTATTCACATGGAGAGAATGAGTGAGGAAAGATTGACAAAGAGTATATATGTGTCAGAGGTGGAGGGAACGAGAAGTGGGAGACCAAATTGGAGGTGGAAAGATGGAGTGAGAAAGATTTTGAATGATCGGGGCCTGAACATGCAGGAGGGTGAAAGGCGTGCAAGGAATAGAGTGAATTGGAACGATGTGGTATACCGGGGTCGACGTGCTGTTAATGGATTGAATCAGGGCATGTGAAGCGTCTAGGGTAAACCATGGAAAGTACTGTGGGGCCTGGATGTGGAAAGGGAGCTGTGGTTTCGGTGCATTATACATGACAGCTAGAGACTGAGTGTGAACGAATGTGGCCTTTGTTGTCTTTTCCTAGCGCTACCTCGCGCACATGCAGGGAGAGGGGGTTTTCATTTCATATGTGGCGGGGTGGCGACGGGACTGACTAAGGGCAGACAGTATGAAATATGCACATGTGTATATATGTATATGTCTGTCTGTGTGTGTGTATATATGTATACGCTGAGATGTATAGGTATGTATAAGTGCGTGTGTGGGTGTGTATGTATATACATGTGTATGTGGGTGGGTTGGGCCATTCTTTCGTCTGTTTCCTTGCGCTACCTCGCTAACGCGGGAGACTGCGACAAAGTATAGATAAATAATATATATATATATATATATATATATATATATATATATATATATATATATATATATATATATATATATATATATATATATATATATATATATATGCATCTATAAAGTGCCTTGTGGAAAATGTGATAAATATATATATATATATATATATATATATATATATATATATATATATATATATATATATATATATATATATATATATATATATTACCCCCCCATACTTAATCGTCGTTTCCCGAGTTCGCGAGGTAGCGCCAGAAACAGACGAATGAAGTCCTCACCTGCTCTCCTCGACTCTCGAGCTATCATTTGCAATGCACCAGCACCACAGCTCCCTGTCCATATATATAGTTGATGAGATGGCCTTGATGACGGCATACAGTTGTGCGAAACGCCTGAGCAAACACAAGATAATGGTACGGTCATGTGGTACATACAGACGTATGGCAGATGTTCCGCTGGTCAGGAAGATAATGGTATACTAGTAGCATGGTTAAGGAGGAGAGGTGGACCACTCTGGTGATGGATAGATGTAATCAGGGGAATGATTAGGTTTAGATGAGGACACTAGAGGAAGCATTGAGGTTTGGACGGAATGATGTTATTGAGTTGGGTTTATGTAAATGATGACGTTCGTCTCGCTTAACGAACAAACTTGGTTATGTAAAGTGAAACAGTAAGAAGTACTTATGTAAGTGGCAGAAATTCCTCTTTCACTTTTAACAAACTGGACATGGGTATGGTATGTGTGTGAGTGATTTGAGAGGCTGTACGTATGTACCTGTTCTGCCCTGGGGAAGTGGGAGCGGAATTTAATGATGGCAGCCTGAGAGAGAGAGAGAGAGAGAGAGAGAGAGAGAGAGAGAGAGAGAGAGAGAGAGAGAGAGAGAGAGAGAGAGAGAGAGAGAGAGAGAGAGAGAGAGCAAATCCAGTATGTCCATATGTTGTTGGGTAGGTTAACTACGAGAAGTTAATGATCCAGAGATGTGGCTTAACTCCAGTTAACCATCCATACAGAGACGAGTGTACGAGGCGGTGAGGTGGGTGGGTGAGGCCTGACACAGCCGGGTCCAGGTGGCCCCGGGGCCAGTGGACCAACAGGTAACCAACCCGTCCCACCACCGGAGCGTTACCTGGAATTAGTAACCTTGAGTTTCCCGAGTGGCCGGTCCAATACCCTGCCGCCGAGTGTGCTAAACCCCGACCCCTGCTCTCTCTCTCTCTCTCTCTCTCTCTCTCTCTCTCTCTCTCTCTCTCTCTCTCTCTCCTCTCTCTCTCTCTCTCTCTCTCTCTCTCTCTCTCTCTCTCTCTCTCTCAGGCAGGCAGGCAGTAGGTGGTAGGCGGCTACCGACCAGGCAGGTATATTACCGCCACTACCCGCCTGGGTATCGAGTCGGGTTAGACATGGCTGCGCATTGAGCAACAACTTCAGTGGCTGTCAGGTGTCATTCCTCGTGTCCAGCTGGCTTTCTGTCTGCCTCCCCGCCCGACACCTGGGCTGCTGCCTCTCAGTCCACAGACTTACACAATCCCACCATCTCGTACATGTCACTTGACAACACCTAATTCACACGTCTCTTCACTTCGTAACGCCAGATTTTCCTGCGGTGGGCGCCACGCGCTCGCTAGTCGTGTCTCTTGGCACAGCGTCGTCGTAAGTAGCCGTCAGTCGTCTGTTTTGCTTCTAGCGCTCACTTCCACATCATGAAATTTCCGGGATATGGTTGCTCTCGACACGCAAGATGGTAGACGGGGGGTGACGTAGTCAACCCAGCAGTGGGAGACCCATCTCGCTTCTGTGGTCCCAGACCTCGTCTCTGCTTGGGAAAGAAAGTCATTGTATGATGAGCAACTACACCTTCCATCATCCCTGAATGATGACATAGACATAAATGAATAGAAAATACACATATACACGTATATATATATATATATATATATATATATATATATATATATATATATATATATATATATATAAGAGGGTGTGTTGAAATGGTTTGGTCATATAGAGAGAATGAGTGAGGAAAGATTGACAAAGAGGATATATGTGTCTAAGGTGGAGGGAACGAGAAGTGGGAGACCAAATTGGAGGTGGAAAGATGGAGTGAAAGAGATTTTGAGCGATCGGGTCTTGGACACGCAGGAGGGTGAAAGGCGTGCAAGGAATAGAGTGAATTGGAACGATGTGGTATACCGGGGTCGACGTGCTGTCAATGGATTGAACTAGGGCATGTGAAGCGTCTGAGGTAAACCATGGGAAGTTTTGTGGGGCCTGGATGTGGAAAGGGAGCTGTGGTTTCGTTGCATTACATATGACAGCTAGAGACTGAGTGTGAAAGAATGTGGCCTTTGTTGTCTTTTCCTAGCGCTATCCCGCGCGCACGCTGCGGAAGGGAGGTGCCATTTCATGTGTGGCGGAGTAGCAGCGGGAATGGATGTAGGCAGCATGTATGAATATGTACATGTGTATATATGTATATATCCGTGTATGTATATGTGTGTATACATTGAAATGTATAGGTATGCATATACATGTGTGTGGGCGTGTATGTATATACACGTGTATGTGGGTGTGTTGGATCATTCTTTTGTCTGTATCCTTGCGCATATATATATATATATATATATATATATATATATATATATATATATATATATATATATATATATATATATATATATATATATATATATATATATATATATCCCTGGGGATAGGGTAGAAAGAATACTTCCCACGTATTCCCTGCGTGTCGTAAAAGGCGACTAAAAGGGAAGAGAGCGGGTGGCTTGAAATCCTCCCCTCTCGTTATTTTTTTTTTCCTATTTTCCAAAAGAAGGAAGAGAGAATGGGGCCAAGTGAGGTGAGGATATTTCCTCAAAGGCCCAGTCCTCTGTTCTTAACGCTACCTCGCTAACGCTGGAAATGGCGAATAGTATGAAAGAAAAGAAATATATGTATATATTCTTTCGTACTATTCGCCATTTTCCGCGTTAGCGAGATAGCGTTAAGAACAGGCGACTGGGCCTTTGAGGAAATGTCCTCACTTGGCCCCCTGTTCTGTTCCCTCTTTTGGAAAATAAAAAAAAATCAAAAGGGGACGATTTCCAGCCACCCGCTCCTTCCCCTTTTAGTCGCCTTCTAAGACACGCAGGAAATACCTGGGAAGTATTCTTTCTCCCCCATCTTCAGAGATAATATATATATATATATATATATATATATATATATATATATATATATTGGTTTGCGGCAAGGGTGCGTGATGTCTTCATGGTTGTTTAATTTGTTTATGTATGGGGTTGTTAGGGAGGTGAAAGCAAGAGTTTTGGAAAGAGGGGCAAGTATGCAGTCTCTTGTGGATGAGAGAGCTTGGGAAGTGAGTCAGTTGTTCTTCGCTGATGATACAGCGCTGGTGGCTGATTCGGATGAGAAACTGCAGATGCTGTTTACTGAGCTTGGTAAAGCACGTGAAGGAAGAAAGCTGAGAGTAAATGTGAATAAGAGCAAGGTTATTAGGTACAGTAGGGTTAAGGGACAAGTCAATTGGAAGGTAAGTTTGAAAAACTGGAGGAAGTGAAGTGTTTTAGATATATGGGAGTAGATTTGGCAGCGGATGGAACCATGGAAGCGGAAGTGAATCATAGGGTGGGGAAGGGGGCGAAAGTTCTGGGAACGTTGAAGAATGTGTGGAAGTCGAGAACGTTATCTTGGAAAGCAAAAATGGGTATGTTTGAAGGAATAGTGGTTCCAACAATGATATATGGTTGCGAGGCGTGGACTATAGATAGAGTTGTGCGGAGGAGGGTGGATGTGCTGGAAATGAGATGTTTGAGGACACTATGTGGTGTGAGATGGTTTGATCGAGCAAGTAATGAAAGCGTAAGAGAGGTGTGTGGTAATAAAAAGAGTGTGGCTGAGAGAGCAGAAGAGGGTGTTTTGAAATGGTTTGGTCACATGGAGAGAATGAGTGAGGAAAGATTGACCAAGAGGATATATGTGTCAGAGGTGCAGGGAACGAGGAGAAGAGGAAGACCAAATTGTAGGTGGAAAGATGGAGTGAAAAAGATTTTGAGTGATCGGGGCCTGAACATGCAGGAGGGTGAAAGATGTGCAAGGAAAAGAGTGAATTGGAACAATGTGGTATACCGGGATGGACGTGCTGTCAATGGATTGAACCAGGGCATGTGAAGCGTCTGGGGTAAACTATAGAAAATTCTGTGGGGCCTGGATGTGAAAAGGGAGCTGTGGTTTCGGTGCATTATACATGACAGCTAGAGACTGAGTTTGAACGAATGTGGCCTTGAATGAATGTGGCCTTTGTTGTCTTTTCCTAGCGATACCTCGCGCACATGCGGGGGGAGGGGGTTGTTATTTCATGTGTGGCAGGATGGTGACGGGAATGAATAAGGGCAAACAGTATGAATTATGTACAAGTGTATATATGTATATGTCTGTGTGTGTGTATATATATGTATACGTTGAGATGTATAGGTAAGTATATTTGCGTGTGTGGACGTGTATGTATATACATGTGTATGTGGGTGGGTTGGGCCATTTTTTCGTCTGTTCCCTTGCGCCACCTCGCTAACGCGGGAGACAGCGACAAAGTATAATAAATAGGTAAATATATATATATATATATATATATATATATATATATATATATATATATATATATATATATATATATATATATATATATATATGATACATATATATATATATATATATATATATATATATATATATATATATATATATATATATATATATATATATAGAAAAGCAAATGGATTTGTATGTAGCATTTATGGATCTGGAGAAGGCATATGATAGAGTTGATAGAGATGCTCTGTGGAAGGTATTAAGAATATATGGTGTGGGAGGAAAGTTGTTAGAAGCAGTGAAAAGTTTTTATCGAGGATGTAAGGCATGTGTACGTGTAGGAAGAGAGGAAAGTGATTGGTTCTCAGTGAATGTAGGTTTGCGGCAGGGGTGTGTGATGTCTCCATGGTTGTTTAATTTGTTTATGGATGGGGTTGTTAGGGAGGTAAATGCAAGAGTTTTGGAAAGAGGGGCAAGTATGAAGTCTGTTGGGGATGAGAGAGCTTGGGAAGTGAGTCAGTTGTTGTTCGCTGATGATACAGCGCTGGTGGCTGATTCATGTGAGAAACTGCAGAAGCTGGTGACTGAGTTTGGTAAAGTGTGTGGAAGAAGAAAGTTAAGAGTAAATGTGAATAAGAGCAAGGTTATTAGGTACAGTAGGGTTGAGGGTCAAGTCAATTGGGAGGTGAGTTTGAATGGAGAAAAACTGGAGGAAGTGAAGTGTTTTAGATATCTGGGAGTGGATCTGGCAGCGGATGGAACCATGGAAGCGGAAGTGGATCATAGGGTGGGGGAGGGGGCGAAAATTCTGGGGGCCTTGAAGAATGTGTGGAAGTCGAGAACATTATCTCGGAAAGCAAAAATGGGTATGTTTGAAGGAATAGTGGTTCCAACAATGTTGTATGGTTGCGAGGCGTGGGCTATGGATAGAATTGTGCGCAGGAGGATGGATGTGCTGGAAATGAGATGTTTGAGGACAATGTGTGGTGTGAGGTGGTTTGATCGAGTGAGTAACGTAAGGGTAAGAGAGATGTGTGGAAATAAAAAGAGCGTGGTTGAGAGAGCAGAAGAGGGTGTTTTGAAGTGGTTTGGGCACATGGAGAGGATGAGTGAGGAAAGATTGACCAAGAGGATATATGTGTCGGAGGTGGAGGGAGCAAGGAGAAGAGGGAGACCAAATTGGAGGTGGAAAGATGGAGTGAAAAAGATTTTGTGTGATCGGGGCCTGAACATGCAGGAGGGTGAAAGGAGGGCAAGGAATAGAGTGAATTGGAGCGATGTGGTATACCGGGGTTGACGTGCTGTCAGTGGATTGAATCAAGGCATGTGAAGCGTCTGGGGTAAACCATGGAAAGCTGTGTAGGTATGTATATTTGCGTGTGTGGACGTATGTATATACATGTGTATGGGGGGGGGGTTGGGCCATTTCTTTCGTCTGTTTCCTTGCGCTACCTCGCAAACGCGGGAGACAGCGACAAAGTATAAAATATATATATATATATATATATATATATATATATATATATATATATATATATATATGCATTTATGGCTGTCCAGCAACGACTTTTAGAGTGTAGGGGTCCTCCTGACGCATTTTATTATTCCTTGAATACGGCGATACAACCCTTGAGCTGGACGGGACGACTCTTGGCCACGGCGGAGCGACCCTTGAGCAGGACGGAACCACCCTTGATCACGACGTTACGACCCTTGAGCAGAGTGGTATGACTTTTGACCGACGGAACGACCCTTGAGCAGGACGGTGCGACCCTTGGATACGAGGGCCTGGTCTTTCACCTGACCCTTGAGAGTCAGGTCAAAGACGACGCCATCATACCAGATGGTCGTACACGTGGGTCGTCCCGTCGTGCCCCAAAGGTTTACGTAACTGGGCTCCTCGGGGGAGGCCTGCCCTCGGGGCAGACGGGGTTGCCTACCTGCTTGCGCGAGTTGTGGTCCCGCAGGGTTACCAGTCCGCGGCGCTTGGCTCAAGCTTGCATGCGAGGGACGGGTAAACCCAGGCACATGCACACGCAGCCTGCTTGTCTATACGTCATGTGGACTCATAATGTTGGAGGGTGGAGGAAGGTCTTGGGGTGTGGTGGTGTTCCAGTCCTTGGGACAGTCCCTGTGCTGCACAGTGGTCAGTTGTCCATTTGTGGGTGACGAGAAGCTCTCGAGACTATTACCTGGCTGGTGATTGGTGGCTTACGGAAGGAGGATGATTGGCACAGGAGTCGTGGAGGGGAGAGAGAGAGAGAGAGAGAGAGAGAGAGAGAGAGAGAGAGAGAGAGAGAGAGAGAGAGAGAGAGAGAGAGATCAGCACTAGCTGGGGGTGCGAATAATACAGGAGGAGAGTGTTCTTGATAGAGCAGAAGAGGGTGTGTTTAAATGGTTTAGACATGGAGAGAATGAGTGAGGAAAGATTGAGGAAGAGGATATATGTGTCAGAGGTAGAGGGAATAAGAAGTGGGAGACCAAAATGGAAGTGGAAGGATAGAGTGAAAAATGTTTTGAGCGATCGAGGCCTCAACATTAAGGAGGGTGAAAGGCGTGCAAGGAATTGGAACGATGTGGTATACCTGGGTCGACGTGCTGTCAATGGACTGAACCAGGGCATGTGAAACGTCTGGGGTAAACCATGGAAGGCTTGTGGGGCCTGGATGTGGATAGGGAGCTGTGGTTTTGGTTCATTAAACATGACAGCTACAGACTGAGTGTGAACGAATGTGGCCTTTGTTGTCTTTTCCTAGCTCTACCTCCCTGAAGCAGGGGATAGCGATGCCGTTTCTTGTTGGGCGGGGTAGCGCCAGGAATGAATGAAGGCAAGCAAATATGAATATGAATATATATTGTTTATTTTCTTTTGATTATACTTTGTTGCTATCTCCCGCGTCAGCGAGTTAGCGCAAGGAAACAAACGAAAGAATGGCCCAACCCACCCACATACATATGTATATACATACACGTCCAAACACGCATATATACATACCTATACATTTCAACGTATACATATATACACATACACAGACATATACATATATACACATGTACATAATTCATAATTGCTGCCTTTATTCATTCCCGTCGACACCCCGCCACACATGAATTGACAACCCCCTCCCCCGCATGCGCGCGAGGTAGCACTAGGAAAAGACAACAAAGGCCACATTAGTTCACACACAGTCTCTAGCTGTCATGTATAATGCACCGAAACCACAGCTCCCTTTCCACATCCAGGCCCCACACAACTTTCTATGGTTTACCCCAGACGCTTCACATGCCCTGGTTCAATCCATTGACAGCACGTCGACCCCGGTATACCACATCGTTCCAATTTACTCTATTCTTTGCACGCCTTTCACCCTCCTGCATGTTCAGGCCCCGATCGCTCAAAATCTTTTTCACTCCATCTTTCCACCTCCAATTTGGTCTCCCACTTCTCCTCGTTCCCTCCACCTCTGACACATATATCCTCTTGGTCAATCTTTCCTCACTCATTCTCTCCATGTGACCAAACCATTTCAAAACACCCTCTTCTGCTCTCTCAACCACACTCGTTTTATTACCACACATCTCTCTTACCCTTTCATTACTTACTCGATCAAACCACCTCACACCACATATTGTCCTCAAACATTTCATTTCCAACACATCCACCCTCCTCCGCACAATTCTATCTAGAGCCCACGCCTCGCTACCATATAACATTGTTGGAATATATATATATATATATATATATATATATATATATATATATATATATATATATATATATATATATATATATATATATATGGTATTGCAGTGGAATTTATCAAAAAAGGGGGTGACTGTATTGTTGATTGGTTGGTAAGGTTATTTAATGTATGTATGATTCATGGTGAAGTGCCTGAGGATTGGCGGAATGCTTGCATAGCGACATTGTACAAAGGCAAGTGGAGAAGAGTGAGTGCTCAAATTACAGAGGTATAAGTTTGTTGAGTATTCCTGGTAAATTATATGGGAGGGTATTGATTGAGAGGGTGAAGGCATGTACAGAGCATCAGACTGGGGAAGAGCAGCGTGGTTTCAGAAGTGGTAGAGGATGTGTGGATCAGGTGTTTGCTTTGAAGAATGTATTTGAGAAATACTTAGAAAGGCAAATGGATTAGTATGTAGCATCTATGGATCTGGAGAAGGCATATGATAGAGTTGATAGAGATACTCTGTGGAAGGTATTAAGAATATATGGTGTGGGAGGCAAGTTGTTAGAAGCAGTGAAAAGTTTTTATCGAGGATGTAAGGCATGTGTACGTGTAGAGAGAGAGGAAAGTGATTGGTTCTCAGTGAATGTAGGTTTGCGACAGGGGTGTGTGATGTCTCCATGGTTGTTTAATTTGTTTATGGATGGGGTTGTTAGGGAGGTGAATGCAAGAATTTTGGAAAGAAGGGCAAGTATGCAGTCTGTTGTGGATGAGAGCTTGGGAGGTGAGTCAGTCGTTGTTCGCTGATGATACAGCGCTGATGGCTGATTGATGTAAGAAACTGCAGAAGCTGGTGACTGAGTTTGGTAAAGTGTGTGAAAGAAGAAAGTTGAGAGTAAATGTGAATAAGAGCAAGGTTATTAGGTACAGTAGGGTTGAGGGTCAAGTCAGTTGGGAGGTAAGTTTGAATGGAGAAAAACTGGAGAAAGTGAAGTGTTTTAGATATCTGGGAGTGGATCTGGCAGCGGATGGAACCATGGAAGCGGAAGTGAATCATAGGGTGGGGGAGGGGGCGAAAATTCTGGGAGCGTTGAAGAATGTGTGGAAGTCGAGAACATTATCTCGGAAAGCAAAGATGGGTATGTTTGAAGGAATAGTGGTTCCAACAATGTTATATGGTTGCGAGGCGTGGGCTATGGATAGAGTTGTGCGGAGGAGGGTGAATGTGCTGGAAATGAGATGTTTGAGGACAATATGTGGTGTGAGGTGGTTTGATCGATTAAGTAATTATAGAGTTAGAGAGATGTGTGGTAATAAAAAGAGTGTGGTTGAGAGAGCAGATGAGGGTGTTTTGAAATGGTTTGGTCACATGGAGAGAATGAGTGAGGAAAGATTGACCAAGAGGATATATGTGTCAGAGGTGGAGGGAACGAGGAGAAGTGGGAGACCAAATTGGAGGTGGAAAGATGAAGTGAAAAAGATTTTGAGTGATCGGGGCCTGAACATGCAGGAGGGTGAAAGGCGTGCAAGGATTAGAGTGAATTGGAAAGTTGTGGTATACCGGGGTCGCCGTGCTGTTAATGGATTGAACCAGGGCAGAATTGGTTAATGGATTGAACCACGGGAGCAGGGGGCTAGAAACCCTCCCTTCCTTGTATTTTAACTTTCTAAAAGGGGAAACAGAAGAAGGAGTCACGCGGGGAGTGCTCATCCTCCTCGAAGACTCAGATTGGGGTGTCTAAATGTGTTTGGATGTAACCAAGATAAAAAAAAAAAGGAGAGATAGGTAGTATGTTTGAGGAAAGGGACCTGGATGTTTTGGCTCTGAGTGAAACAAAGCTCAAGGGTAAAGGGGTAGAGTGGTTTAGGAAAGTTTTGTGAGTAAAGTCAGGGGTTGGTGAGAGAACAAGAGCAAGGGAAGGAGTAGCGCTGCTCCTGAAACAGGAGTGTTGGGAGTATGTAATAGAGTGTAAGAAAGTAAACTCTAGATTGATATTGGTAAAACCGAAAGCGGATGGAGAGAGATGGGTGATTATTGGTGCATATGCACTTGGGCATGAGAAGAAAGTTCATGAGAGGCAAGTGTTTGGGAAGCAGCTCAATGAGTGTGTTAGTAGCTTTGATGCACGAGACCGGGTTATAGTGATGGGTGATTTGAATGCAAAGGTGAGAAATATGGCACTTGAGGGAATAACTGGTGTACATGGGGTGTTCAGTGTTGTAAATGAAATTGGTGAAGAGCTTGTAGATTTGTGTGCTGAAAAAGGACTGGTGGAAATATGGAGAGAAGAAGATTTTGAGCGATTGGGGTCTGAACATGCAGGAGAGTGAAAGGCGTGCAAGGAATAGAGTGAATTGGAACGATGTGGTGTACCGGGGTCGAGGTGCTGTCAATGGATTGAACCAGGGCATGTGAATCGTCTGGGGTAAACCATGGAAAGTTTTGTGGGGCCTGGATATGGAAAGGGAGCTGTGGTTTCGGTGCATTATACATGACAGCTAGAGACTGAGTGTGAACGAATGTGGGCTTTGTTGTCTTTTCCTAGCGCTATCTTGCACACATGCGGGGGGAGGGGGTTGTCATTTCATGTGTGGCGGGGTGGCGCGGGAATGAATAAGGGCAGACAGTATGAATTATGTACATGTGTATATATGTATATGTCTGTATGTGCATAAATGTGTATACATTGAAATATATATATATATATATATATATATATATATATATATATATATATATATATATATATATATATATATATATATATATGCGCGTGTGTGGAAGTGTATGCGGGTGGGTTGGGCCATTTTTTCGTCTGTTTCTTTGCGCTACCTCGCTAACGCGGGAGACAGCGACAAAGTATGATATTATAATAATAATGATGATAATCTCTCCTGCTTACATAAGTATACTTATGTATATCTCGCTTTTTAAACCAGGTATTCCCAATCATCAGTCCTTTTTCAGCACATAAATCTACAAGCTCTTCACCATTTCCATTTACAACACTGAACACCCCATGCATACCAATTATTCCCTCAACTGCCACATTACTCACCTTTGCATTCAAATCACCCATCACTATAACCCGGTCTCGTGCATCAAAACCGCTAACACACTCATTCAGCTGCTCCCAAAACACTTGCCTCTCATGATCTTTCTTCTCATGCCCAGGTGCATATGCACCAATAATCACCCACCTCTCTCCATCAACTTTCAATTTTACCCATATTAATCGAGAATTTACTTTCTTACATTCTATCACATACTCCCACAACTCCTGTTTCAGGAGTATTGCTACTCCTTCCCTTGCTCTTGTCCTCTCACTAACCCCTGACTTCACTCCCCAGACATTTCCAAACCACTTGGGAGGTGAGTTTGAATGGAGAAAAACTGGAGGAAGTGAAGTGTTTTAGATATCTGGGAGTGGATCTGTCAGCGGATGGAACCATGGAAGCGGAAGTGGATCATAGGGTGGGGGAGGGGGCGAAAATTTTGGGAGCCTTGAAAAATGTGTGGAAGTCGAGAACATTATCTCGGAAAGCAAAAATGGGTATGTTTGAAGGAATAGTGGTTCCAACAATGTTGTATGGTTGCGAGGCGTGGGCTATGGATAGAGTTGTGCGCAGGAGGATGGATGTGCTGGAAATGAGATGTTTGAGGACAATGTGTGGTGTGAGGTGGTTTGATCGAGTAAGTAACGTAAGGGTAAGAGAGATGTGTGGAAATAAAAAGAGCGTGGTTGAGAGAGCAGAAGAGGGTGTTTTGAAATGGTTTGGGCACATGGAGAGAATGAGTGAGGAAAGATTGACCAAGAGGATATATGTGTCGGAGGTGGAGGGAACGAGGAGAAGAGGGAGACCAAATTGGAGGTGGAAAGATGGAGTGAAAAAGATTTTGTGTGATCGGGGCCTGAACATGCAGGAGGGTGAAAGGAGGGCAAGGAATAGAGTGAATTGGAGCGATGTGGTATACAGGGGTTGACGTGCTGTCAGTGGATTGAATCAAGGCATGTGAAGCGTCTGGGGTAAACCATGGAAAGCTGTGTAGGTATGTATATTTGCGTGTGTGGACGTGTGTATGTACGTGTGTATGGGGGTTGGGCCATTTCTTTCGTCTGTTTCCTCGCGCTACCGTCGCAAACGCGGGAGACAGCGACAAAGTATAAAAAAAAAAAAAAAAAAAAAAAAAAAAAAATGATGATAATTATATATATGTATATATATATATATATATATATATATATATATATATATATATATATATATATATATATATATATGTATATGATCGGGGCCTGAACATGCAGGAGGGTGAAAGGAGGGCAAGGAATAGAGTGAATTGGATCGATGTGGTATACCGGGGTTGACGTGCTGTCAGTGGATTGAATCAGGGCATGTGAAGCGTCTGGGGTAAACCATGGAAAGCTGAGTAGGTATGTATATTTGCGTGTGTGGACGTATGTATATACATGTGTATGTGCATAAATGTGTATACATTGAAATATATATATATATATATATATATATATATATATATATATATATATATATATATATATATATATATATATATATATATATATACATATATATATATATATATATATATATATATATATATATATATATATATATATATATATATATATATATATATATATATGCGCGTGTGTGGAAGTGTATGCGGGTGGGTTGGGCCATTTCTTTCGTCTGTTTCCTTGCGCTACCTCGCAGACGCGGAAGACAGCGACAAAGCAAGAAAAAAAAAAAAAAAAAAAAAAAAATATATATATATATATATATATATATATATATATATATATATATATATATATATATATATATATATATATATATATATTCTTTCTTTTTCTTTTAAACTATTCGCCATTTCCCGCGTTAGCGAGGTAGCGTTAAGAACAGAGGACTGGGCCTTTTTTGGAATATCCTTACCTGGCCCCCTCTGTTCCTTCTTTTGGAAAATTAAAAAAAAAAAAACGAGAGGGGAGGATTTCCAGCCCCCCGCTCCCTCCCCTTTTAGTCGCCTTCTACGACAAGCAGGGAATACGTGGGAAGTATTCTTAATCCCCTATCCCCAGGGATAAGAGAAATACATAATTATAGATGACAATAATAAGTGGTGAAACTATCATTAAAAGAAAATTTCTACATTACCGTCAAATGCATACACAAGTCTATGAAAAACCCAAAACTACCAAGGAAAATTTCCAAGCACAATTGTTCACTAAAAATCAAGAACTTTCAACTGAAGTTTCAGATTCTAATGCATTTCAAACAAAAATATACGATAAATGTGCTCCACCCTTAAAACATCATAGATCTGGCTAAAACAATAATATAAAAGGAACTGGCTACACACATACAAAATGAAAATATTACAAATGAGGAGCAGAATACTTTAGTATGATATGTAATGCATATATATACACATATATCATACTTGATCACCGTTTTCTGCGATAGCGAGGTAGCGCCAGGAACATATGAATAGAGGCCACATTCGTTCACACTCAGTCTCTCTCTGTCATGTGTAACGCACCGAAACTACAGCTCCCTCTCCACATCCAGGCCCCACAAAACTTTCAATGGTTTACCCCAGACGCTTCACATCCCCTGATTCAGTCCAGTGATAGGAAGTTGACCCAACTATACCACATCATTCTAATTTACTCTACCCCATGAACTCTTTTCACCCCCCCTCCACCCCCACCCACCCCTGCATGTTCCGTCCCAGAACGCTCAAAATCTTCTCCTTTTCATCCTTCCACCTTCAATTTGGTCTCCCCGTTCTACTTGTTCCCTCCACTTCTAACATGTATGTCCTCTAGTTCACGTATGTCACTAGTTCTTTCCGTTTGTCCGAAACATTTCTGCACACCCTTTTCAACTTTTTTAACCACACTCTTTTTATTACCACACAGCTCTCTTATCCTTTCATTACTTATTTGAAGAAACCATCTCACACCTTATATTGTCCTGAAACACTTCATTTTAGCGAGGTTGCGCAAGGAAAAAGACGAAAAAATGGCCCAACCCACCCACATACACATGTATATACATACACGTCCACACACGCAAATATACATACCTATACATCTCAACGTATACATATATATATATATATATATATATATATATATATATGTATATTTTTTTTTTTTATTATACTTTGTCGCTGTCTCACGCGTTTGCGAGGTAGCGCAAGGAAACAGACGAAAGAAATGGCCCAACCCCCCCCATACACATGTATATACATACGTCCACACACGCAAATATACATACCTACACAGCTTTCCATGGTTTACCCCAGACGCTTCACATGCCTTGATTCAATCCACTGACAGCACGTTAACCCCGGTATACCACATCGCTCCAATTCACTCTATTCCTTGCCCTCCTTTCACCCTCCTGTATGTTCAGGCCCCGATCACACAAAATCTTTTTCACTCCATCTTTCCACCTCCAATTTGGTCTCCCTCTTCTCCTCGTTCCCTCCACCTCCGACACATATATCCTCTTGGTCAATCTTTCCTCACTCATTCTCTCCATGTGCCCAAACCACTTCAAAACACCCTCTTCTGCTCTCTCAACCACGCTCTTTTTATTTCCACACATCTCCCTTACCCTTACGTTACTTACTCGATCAAACCACCTCACACCACACATTGTCCTCAAACATCTCATTTCCAGCACATCCATCCTCCTGCGCACAACTCTATCCATAGCCCACGCCTCGCAACCATACAACATTGTTGGAACCACTATTCCTTCAAACATACCCATTTTTGCTTTCCGAGATAATGTTCTCGACTTCCACACATTCTTCAAGGCCCCCAGAATTTTCGCCCCCTCCCCCACCCTATGATCCACTTCCGCTTCCATGGTTCCATCCGCTGCCAGATCCACTCCCAGATATCTAAAACACTTCACTTCCTCCAGTTTTTCTCCATTCAAACTCACCTCCCAATTGACTTGACCCTCAACCCTACTGTACCTAATAACCTTGCTCTTATTCACACTTACTCTTAACTTTCTTCTTCCACACACTTTACCAAACTCAGTCACCAGCTTCTGCAGTTTCTCACATGAATCAGCCACCAGCGCTGTATCATCAGCGAACAACAACTGACTCACTTCCCAAGCTCTCTCATCCCCAACAGACTTCATACTTGCCCCTCTTTCCAAAACTCTTGCATTTACCTCCCTAACAACCTCATCCATAAACAAATTAAACAACCATGGAGACATCACACACCCCTGCCGCAAACCTACATTCACTGAGAACCAATCACTTTCCTCTCTTCCTACACGTACACATGCCTTACATCCTCGATAAAAACTTTTCACTGCTTCTAACAACTTTCCTCCCACACCATATATTCTTAATACCTTCCACAGAGCATCTCTATCAACTCTATCATATGCCTTCTCCAGATCCATAAATGCTACATACAAATCCATTTGCTTTTCTAAGTATTTCTCACATACATTCTTCAAAGCAAACACCTGATCCACACATCCTCTACCACTTCTGAAACCACACTGCTCTTCCCCAGTCTGATGCTCTGTACATGCCTTCACCCTCTCAATCAATATCCTCCCATATAATTTACCAGGAATACTCAACAAACTTATACCTCTGTAATAAATAAATAAATAAATAAATATATATATATATATATATATATATATATATATATATATATATATATATATATATATATATATATATATATATATACATATATATATATATATATATATATATATATATATATATATATATATATATATATATATATATATATATATATATATATATCCCTGGGGATAGGGGAGAAACAATGCTTCCCACGTATTCCCTGCGAGTCGTAGAAGGCGACTAAAAGGGGAGGGAGCGGGGGGCTGGAAATCTTCCCCTCTCTTTTTTTTCAATTTTCCAAAAGAAAGAACAGAGAAGGGGGCCAGGTGAGGATATTCCCTCAAAGGCCCAGTCCTCTGTTCTTACGCTACCTCGCTAACGCGGGAAATGGCGAATAGTTTGAAAGAGAAAAAGAAAAGATATATATATATATATATATATATATATATATATATATATATATATATATATATATATATATATATATTTATGGATCTGGAGAAGGCATATGATAGAGTTGATAGAGATGCTCTGTGGAAGGTATTAAGAATATATGGTGTGGGAGGCAAGTTGTTAGAAGCAGTGAAAAGTTTTTATCGAGGATGTAAGGCATGTGTACGTGTAGGAAGAGAGGAAAGTGATTGGTTCTCAGTGAATGTAGGTTTGCGGCAGGGGTGTGTGATGTCTCCATGGTTGTTTAATTTGTTTATGGATGGGGTTGTTAGGGAGGTGAATGCAAGAGTTTTGGAAACAGGGGCAAGGATGAAGTCTGTTGGGGATGAGAGAGCTTGGGAAGTGAGTCAGTTGTTGTTCGCTGATGATACAGCGCTGGTGGCTGATTCATGTGAGAAACTGCAGAAGCTGGTGACTGAGTTTGGTAAAGTGTGTGAAAGAAGAAAGTTAAGAGTAAATGTGAATAAGAGCAAGGTTATTAGGTACAGTAGGGTTGAGGGTCCAGTCAATTGGGAGGTGAGTTTGAATGGAGAAAAACTGGAGGAAGTGAAGTGTTTTAGATATCTGGGAGTGGATCTGGCAGCGGATGGAAACATGGAAGCGGAAGTGGATCATAGGGTGGGGGAGGGGGCGAAAATTCTGGGAGCCTTGAAGAATGTGTGGAAGTCGAGAACATTATCTCGGAAAGCAAAAATGGGTATGTTTGAAGGAATAGTGGTTCCAACAATGTTGTAGGGTTGCGAGGCGTGGACTATGGATAGAGTTGTGCGCAGGAGGATGGATGTGCTGGAAATGAGATGTTTGAGGACAATGTGTGGTGTGAGGTGGTTTGATCGAGTAAGTAACGTAAGGGTAAGAGAGATGTGTGGAAATAAAAAGAGCGTGGTTGAGAGAGCAGAAGAGGGTGTTTTGAAATGGTTTGGGCACATGGAGAGAATGAGTGAGGAAAGATTGACCAAGAGGATATATGTGTCGGAGGTGGAGGGAACGAGGAGAAGAGGGAGACCAAATTGGAGGTGGAAAGATGGAGTGAAAAAGATTTTGTGTGATCGGGGCCTGAACATGCAGGAGGGTGAAAGGAGGGCAAGGAATAGAGTGAATTGGAGCGATGTGGTATACCGGGGTTGACGTGCTGTCAGTGGATTGAATCGGGGCATGTGAAGCGTCTGGGGTAAACCATGGAAAGCTGTGTAGGTATGAATATTTGCGTGTGTGGACGTATGTATATACATGTGTATGGGGGTGGGTTGGGCCATTTCTTTCGTCTGTTTCCTTGCGCTACCTCGCAAACGCGGGAGACAGCGACAAAAAAAAAAATTATTTATTTATTTATTTATTTATTCATTTATTTATTTATATATATATTCCTATGACTCCACGGGGAAAATGAAACGCGATAACTTCCCAAGTGCACTTTCGTGTAATAATCACATCATCAGGGGAGACACAAGAGAGAAATATAACAGTCAGTTGATATACAACGAAGAGACGTAGCTAGGACGCCATATAGTAAACATGCGATTGTCCAAGACAGACAACAAGCGTATCATAAACTTATTATGTGGACAAGAAGGTGAATTGTTTACAAATTCTATCAACAATAAAGTTATTCAGTTTGTATAGACCATCACTAATATTAAGATTATGAATTTTTGTGTAGTGATAGAAGATTCAATGATATTTCTCGTGGTAATAGAGTTAGAGTTAATAACTGAGATGGCATTACTCCAGTCAATACAATGATCATAGTTTTTAACGTGATTAAACAAGGCATTTGATTCTTGTCCCGTCCTTATACTATATTTATGTTGCTTAAGTCTAACAGAAAGATCCTTACTAGTCTGACCAACATAATGACATTGAATATATTACATTCAATGTTTTGCCTTGTCAAGTCTCCATTGTTTGTCACTCCCTCCCAGTATTTATCTCTCTTTTTGTTTTTGTAATTCAGTTACATCATCCGTGTTAACATTTTCTTAACATTCTTCATGTCTGATGTCTGTCTGTATTTTGATACACATCTTGGTGTCTTGCGCGGTAAACGAAGTTTAAAGACTTAATCACTTCATCTGTCTCTTAATCTCACCAGCACCAGCGTCCATTACTTGGAACAGTATAGCACTATGCACAACTGACAACTCGGTGATAATACAGGATGTAAACTCATTATCCGTTACATAGTATGTTGTGGGCGAGCCCCGATTACTCGGACAACCTTGATTAGTTGCCAGTTAGAATATTTACTTTGAAGCGAGTATCAATTATACCTTCGATGCACTTGGTTTGTCAGGGGTTGACTATAGACCGTTGTCCAAATGTCACTGGATGTAGGTGAATGTTCCTTCATACAAGAAATTTGGCTTTGAAATTAGGGTTTACCGGCTAAAGCCAGAGCCGCGTGCACGGGTTCGGACGCTCCGCCTCACAGGTTGACGGGGGGGGGGGAGGGGAGGGGGGCTTCAGGGCAAAATCTGGCATCCCACGAAAATGACCATAATTGTAAAATATATGTTTCCCAGTTTCTCTCCGGCATGTTACATATCGTTGCCGTTGTATTGGCCGTTTGTTAAGTTTCTTGTTGCGAACATAATGACCGGTGATCACCACTACCTCGTCTGTGTTGTTCACTAGTTGTGTAATTTCATCATTGTGTCAGCCTTCAGACAGAGCAGAGTAAAAGCCTTGTGGATCCTCAGGTCGAATTCTCAAAACAACCCTTGAGCGACTGTCATAACCCCTAGCCAATCACGGGGCTTCCAGTCACCCCTGCAACCAATCAGATAAGAGGACTGACCGCTCGTGTATTCCAGCCCTTGAGCGAAGACACTGAATTTTACCCCCGGAATAGTTCACATGTCTTGCATAGCAAACAATATGATGCAAATTGCTGGCGGAATTCCAGGTTATCGCTGGAACACACACACACCCCTGGAGGCTGTGTACAGGTTTATAAGGTTGTTGTACCGCCAGGTAATGATGAGATTATGTTTTCTTAGGAAAAGATATGACGATTTTCGTGTGTGGTGTGAGGATGAGATGTGGTTATTTATGTCATGTGATAACGTGGTAGCATTTTGGTCGTTTGTGGATTTAACAAAAGTTGGTAATTTCATTGGTTTTGTGATTATAATTTGTATTGGTGTAGTTTATTTCTTGGGGAAGGGGGGGGGGGTTACTATGACATTGTATGGTTGATATCACTAAATCTAATTTTTGCTGATGTGGTTATACTGAGTTATGATGGTTGTGTGTGGTTGGTATGGCTCATCTTCTTTCTGATTAACATTGAGATTGATTTTCTGTTCAGAGGATTCTTATTATAATTTAGTGTTGGGAGTTTATACTACATTCATATATCGTGGGTGCTAAGGCTCATGTGTTCGTTTTTTGAGCGCATGCTTCTCATGTTTTGAGGTTTACTTACAGTAGTTTTGTGAGCAAAGTGTCACATATAATGGTTTTGTCGGCTACAAATTGTGTTGAGAGGTTAAGAATGTTGTGTATATACAGTATTGTGGGATGAACGGTTTGGTCAGGCCAGGATGAGAGGATCTTGGTTGTGTGAACTAAACTTGCAAATGTTCCGTTTTCTAGACCGAAGTTGAAGGATTTTGGTTTAGCGAGGTTGTTTACAGCGGGTCATGCCACTTTTTTTTTTTGTTACATCGTTTCGACCTGTGAACACGACGGTGTGATCCTAGATCACGACTTGTCGACCATACAACACGACGGTTCGACCCAGGACACGACGCTACGACCATAGGACACGACGGTTCGACCCAGGACACGACGCTACGACCATAGGACACGACGGTTCGACCCAGGACACGACGCTACGACCATACAACACGACGGTCCAACCCAGGACACGACGCTACGACCATAGGACACGACGGTCCAACCCAGGACACGACGCTACGACCATAGGACACGACGGTTCGACCCAGGACATGACGCTACGACCCTAGGACACGATGCTACGACCCTAGGATGTGTCGGTTCATCCCAGGACACGATGCTGCGTCCCAGGACACGACGGTTCAACCCTGGAAGACGACGGTGCGACCTCTAGGTATGATGGCCTGGCCTTTAACTCGAGCCTTGAGGGTCCAGATGGGTGCCTTTCCTGTAACAGCTCAGTGAGTCATGTAACAAAGATCATTTTCACGAAATGACAGAGATATGACCACGTACAGCAAGTTCACCGAGCAGCAGGCGAAGACCATGGTGCAGGCGAAGACCATGGTGTAAGAACTGTGTCATATATCCCATGTTATCTCGTCACAGAATCACAGAACAACCATACTGAGTTAAGGGTTTTGATTCCATGAAACAAGAGTCTGATGTCCATCGATAAATGATACTTGCATCAGCTGTGATGGAGAGGAATAATGACGTCAGTAGGGATTTACGAGACTAGCTCTCTCTCGCTGGTCCAATAGCCTACGTATTACCAGAAGGATGTTGGCAACGTTGCCTGGTTTACATGACCACGGTCGTTTTGGCCGCATTCCTGATGGCTTTTGCATGACGTGCCTGACTGGGCAACACAGTGGGAAGATCTTGATACAGCCACATCCTACAGGTGGTGATTATCGACCATCTGTCGTATCTTGGTAGTATGGTATCAACCAACGTATATCATGGACGTACTTAGTAAGATGTCATCATTAGGTAAAAGATATTCATATATATAGACAGTGAAATGTTTTTATAGTGTTTGAAATTAAGTTCTTCATATCAGATGCATCAAGGTTATCGCTCTAACTATTTACAATGTTGTCATCTCGCTTTCAACCGCGGAGGTGTCCACTTCCCTAACACTTACATGATTTCATTTATGATGAACCAGTTTCACTGATAATTAACCATATTGAGCAACTGTGACGGTGGATTGATTTCTTCTCACTTCCCGATGGTACAGTGTTTATTGTACATGTCAGATAGAACTTCTCATGAAGTGATAGACTGCCTTCATAGTGACTGTGAAGGCAAAGTTCATACCCACTAGGGAGACACTGAGACGGTATCGTGAGGGAAGTAATTTAATTATCAAACATATTTTGTATGCTTCATTCAGTTGGTCATTACGGTATAATAGTAAGGAATATTGAGGAAGTCAAACAGCAACAAACCACTGGTCCTTTCGAGACAGTAAATAATATTATGTATTCTGGATTCATTTATGGAAAACTTTTGAAAGTATATTTATAGTTTAGTTAGTGCGTTCGTATGTGTGTATCCCCCCCCCCCCCCATGAACAAACACAGTTGTTCACAATTACGGGAACATGAAAGTGTTGTTGAGCCACGTACACGTACACTGTGAGCTGCCTCAGCTAACACAGTGGATGAAGATAATATTTACCATGGTATGTGCACATGAGGAACATGGTGACCACAATACGACCGCTGGTGCTGGTGTGGGGAACATGGTGACCACAATATGACCGCTGGTGCTGGTGTGGGGAACATTACTGGTGCTCCTGGCATGACGTCACTGGCCGACTTCCGAGAACCCGTGTCGCTGACGCCTGAGGATCGTCAACATTGGGACTCTGTTTCTACAACCTGGTACACAACAAACAACAACATTCACTCAACAAACAACAACAACAACATTGATCTTGTGTATTAACAAACACACCAGATATCACCCACTTTCAAGAGAAGAGTTAAGTATTTTGATATCTTGATCAGGCTGGGAAGGAGGCATTCTTGTGGGTCGGAAATGCTGGTGTGGTGAGGTGAGGGTGGGAGCGGAGCAGGACGGGGTATGTAGATGATGCTGTGTCATAATTACTGAAGACGACAGACCATGAAGTGCAGGAGGCTGTGCAGGGGCAGTGAAGTGTGTGCTGATGATGAAGGTTGTACGTGGGTGATAACGAGAGGAAGATGATCATGATTGAGGAAGAGGGTCGTGTTTGAGGAAGATGGTCATGGTTGAGGAAGATGGTCGTGTTTGAGGAAGATGGTCGTGTTTGAGGAAGATGGTCGTGTTTGAGGGAGATGGTCGTGTTTGAGGGAGATGGTCGTGTTTAAGGAAGATAGTCATGTTTGAGGAAGATGGTCGTGTTTCAGGAAGGAGGACAATCAAGTTTGAGGAAGATTGTTTCATGTTTGAGGAAGATGGCCACGGTTGAGGAAGATGGTCGTGTTTGAGGATGATGATCATGTTTGAGGAAGATGGCCACGGTTGAGGAAGATGATCATGTTTGAGGAGGATGGTCATGTTTGAGGAAGATGGTCGTGTTTGAGGAAGATGGTCATGGTTGAGGAAGGAGGATAATCAAGTTTAAGGAAGATGGTCATGGTTGAGGAAGATGGTCATGGATGAGGAAGGAGGATAATGAAGTTTGAGGAAGATGATCATTTTTCAGAAAGATGGTAATTTTTGAGGAAGATGATCATGTTTGAGGAAGATGGTCATGTTTGAAGAAGACGTTTATATTTGATGAGGATGATCATGGTTGAGGAAGATAATCATGTTTGAGGAAGATAATCATGTTTGAGGAAGATGATCATGTTTGAGGAAGATAATCATGTTTGAGGAAGATGATCATGTTTGAGGAAGATGATCATGTTTGAGGAAGATGATCATGTTTGAGGAAGATGGTCGTGTTTGAGGAGGATGATCATGTTTGAGGAAGATGATCATGTTTGAGGAAGATGATCATGTTTGAGGAAGATGATCATGTTTGAGGAAGATGGTCGTGTTTGAGGAGGATGATCATGTTTGAGGAAGATGATCATGTTTGAGGAAGATGATCATGTTTGAGGAAGATGATCATGTTTGAGGAAGATGATCATGTTTGAGGAAGATGATCATGTTTGAGGAAGATGATCATGTTTGAGGAAGATGGTCATGGTTGAGGAAGATAATCATGTTTGAGGAAGATGATCATGTTTGAGGAAGATGATCATGTTTGAGGAAGATGATCATGTTTGAGGAAGATGATCATGTTTGAGGAAGATGATCATGTTTGAGGAAGATGATCATGTTTGAGGAAGATGATCATGTTTGAAGAAGACGTTTATATTTGATGAGGATGATCATGGTTGAGGAAGATGGTCATGGTTGAGGAAGATGATCATGTTTGAGGAAGATAATCATGTTTGAGTAAGATAATCATGTTTGAGTAAGATGATCATGTTTGAGGAAGATGGTCATATTTGAGGAAGATGATCATGTTTGAGTAAGATGATCATGTTTGAGGAAGATAATCATGGTTGAGGATGATGGTCGTGGTTGAGGAAGATTGTCAAGTTTGAGGAAGATGGTCGTGTTTGAGGGAGATGATCATGGTTAAGGAAGATGGTCATGTTGGAGGAAGATAATCATGTTTGAGGAAGATGGTCATGTTTGAGGAAGATGGTCATGTTTGAGGAAGATGATCATGTTTGAGGATGATGGTCATGGTTGAGGAAGATTGTCATGTTTGAGGAAGATGGTCGTGTTTGAGGAAGATGATCATGTTTAAGGAAGATGGTCATGTTGGAGGAAGATAATCATGTTTGAGGATGATCATGTTTGAGGAAGACGTTTATATTTGAGGAAGATAATCAAGGTTGAGGAAGATGGTCATGGTTGAGGAAGATAATCATGTTTGAGGAAGATGGTCATATTTGAGGAAGATGATCATGCTTGAGAAAGATGACCATGTTTGAGGAAGATGGTCGTGTTTGAGGAAGATGATCATGTTTCAGGAAGATAATCATGTTTGAGAAAGATGATCATGCTTGAGAAAGATGACCATGTTTGAGGAAGATGGTCGTGTTTGAGGAAGATGATCATGTTTGAGGAAGACGTTTATATTTGAGGAAGATAATCATGGTTGAGGAAGATGATCATGTTTGTGGAAGATGGTCATATTTGAGGAAGATGATCATGTTTGAGGAAGATAATCATGTTTTAGGAAGATGGTCATGTTTGAGGAAGATGGTCATGTTTGAGGAAGATGATCACGTTTGAGCAAGATGGTCGTGTTTGAAGATGATCATGTTTATATTTGAGGATGATAATCATGGATGAGGAAGATAATCAGGAATATATATATATATATATATATATATATATATATATATATATATATATATATATATATATATATATATATATATATATATATTGGGGATGAGAGAGCTTGGGAAGTGAGTCAGTTGTTGTTCGCTGATGATACAGCGCTGGTGGCTGATTCATGTGAGAAACTGGAGAAGCTGGTGACTGAGTTTGGTAAAGTGTGTGAAAGAAGAAAGTTAAGAGTAAATGTGAATAAGAGCAAGGTTATTAGGTACAGTAGGGTTGAGGGTCAAGTCAATTGGGAGGTGAGTTTGAATGGAGAAAAACTGGAGGAAGTGAAGTGTTTTAGATATCTGGGAGTGGATCTGGCAGCGGATGGAACCATGGAAGCGGAAGTGGATCATAAGGTGGGGGAGGGGGCGAAAATTCTGGGAGCCTTGAAGAATGTGTGGAAGTCGAGAACATTATCTCGGAAAGCAAACATGGGTATGTTTGAAGGAATAGTGGTTCCAACAATGTTGTATGGTTGCGAGGCGTGGGCTATGGATAGAGTTGTGCGCAGGAGGATGGATGTGCTGGAAATAAGATGTTTGAGGACAATGTGTGGTGTGAAGTGGTTTGATCGAGTAAGTAACGTAAGGGTAAGAGAGATGTGTGGAAATAAAAAGAGCGTGGTTGAGAAAGCAGAAGAGGGTGTTTTGAAATGGTTTGGGCACATGGAGAGAATGAGTGAGGAAAGATTGACCAAGAGGATATATGTGTCGGAGGTGGAGGGAACGAGGAGAAGAGGGAGACCAAATTGGAGGTGGAAAGATGGAGTGAAAAAGATTTTGTGTGATCGGGGCCTGAACATGCAGGAGGGTGAAAGGAGGGCAAGGAATAGAGTGAATTGGATCGATGTGGTATACCGGGGTTGACGTGCTGTCAGTGGATTGAATCAAGGCATATGAAGCGTCTGGGGTAAACCATGGAAAGCTGTGTAGGTATGTATATTTGCGTGTGTGGACGTATGTATATACATGTGTATGGGGGTGGGATGGGCCATTTCTTTCGTCTGTTTCCTTGCGCTAACGTCAACCCCGGTATACCACATCGATCCAATTCACTCTATTCCTTGCCCTCCTTTCACCCTCCTGCATGTTCAGGCCCCGATCACACAAAATCTTTTTCACTCCATCTTTCCACCTCCAATTTGGTCTCCCACTTCTCCTCGTTCCCCCCACCTCCGACACATATATCCTCTTGGTCAATCTTTCCTCACTCATTCTCTCCATGTGCCCAAACCATTTCAAAACACCCTCTTCTGCTTTCTCAACCACGCTCTTTTTATTTCCACACATCTCTCTCACCCTTACGTTACTTACTCGATCAAACCACCTCACACCACACATTGTCCTCAAACATCTCATTTCCAGCACATCCATCCTCCTGCGCACAACTCTATCCATAGCCCACGCCTCGCAACCATACAACATTGTTGGAACCACTATTCCTTCAAACATACCCATTTTTGCTTTCCGAGATAATGTTCTCGACTTCCACACATTCTTCAAGGCTCCCAGAATTTTCGCCCCCTCCCCCACCCTATGATCCACTTCCGCTTCCATGGTTCCATCCGCTGCCAGATCCACTCCCAGATATCTAAAACACTTTACTTCCTCCAGTTTTTCTCCATTCAAACTTACCTCCCAATTGACTTGACCCTCAACCCTACTGTACCTAATAACCTTGCTCTTACTCACATTTACTCTTAACTTTCTTCTTTCACACACTTTACCAAACTCAGTCACCAGCTTCTGCAGTTTCTCACATGAATCAGCCACCAGCGCTGTATCATCAGCGAACAACAACTGACTCACTTCCCAAGCTCTCATCCTCAACAGACTTCATACTTGCCCCTCTTTCCAAAACTCTTGCATTCACCTCCCTAACAACCCCATCCATAAACAAATTAAACAACCATGGAGACATCACACACCCCTGCCGCAAACCTACATTCACTGAGAACCAATCACTTTCCTCTCTTCCTACACGTACACATGCCTTACATCCTCGATAAAAACTTTTCACCGCTTCTAACAACTTGCCTCCCACACCATATATTCTTAATACCTTCCACAGAGCATCTCTATCAACTCTATCATATGCCTTCTCCAGATCCATAAATGCTACATACAAATGCATTTGCTTTTCTAAGTATTTCTCACATACATTCTTCAAAGCAAACACCTGATCCACACATCCTCTACCACTTCTGAAACCACACTGCTCTTCCCCAATCTGATGCTCTGTACATGCCTTCACGATCTCAATCAATACCCTCCCATACAATTTACCAGGAATACTCAACAAACTTATACCTCTGTAATTTGAGCACTCACTCTTATCCCCTTTGCCCTTGTACAATGGCACTATGCACGCATTCCGCCAATCCTCAGGCACCTCACCATGAGTCATACATACATTAAATAACCTTACCAACCAGTCAACAATACAGCCACCCCCTTTTTTAATAAATTCCACTGCAATACCATCCAAACCTGCTGCCTTGCCGGCTTTCATCTTCCGCAAAACTTTTACTACCTCTTCTCTGTTTACCAAATCATTTTCCCTAACCCTCTCACTTTGCACACCACCTCGACCAAAACACCCTATATCTGCCACTCTGTCATCAAACACATTCAACAAACCTTCAAAATACTCACTCCATCTCCTTCTCACATCACCACTACTTGTTATCACCTCCCCATTTGCGCCCTTCATATATATATATATATATATATATATATATATATATATATATATATATATATATATATATATATATATATATATATATATATCCCTGGGGATAGGGGAGAAAGAATACTTCCCACATATTCCCTGCGTGTCATAGAAGGCGACTAAAAGGGGAGATAGCGGGGGGCTTGAAATCTTCCCCTCTCGTTTTTTTTTTTTTTTAATTTTCCAAAACAAGGAACAGAGAAGGGGGCCAGGTGAGGATATTCCCTCCAAGGCCCAGTCCTCTGTTCTTAACGCTACCTCGCTAACGCGGGAAATGGCGAATAGTTTGAAAGAAAGAAAAGAATATATATATATATATATGGACAATCACATGCTTACCAAATGGCGTCCTAGCTTCGTCTCTTCGGTGTATATCAACTGACTGAGTGTTTTGAAGGTTTGTTGAACGTGTTGGGTGATAGAGTGGCAGAAATAGTGTTTTGGTCGAGGTGGTGTGCAAAGTGAAAGGGTTAGGGAAAATGATTGGTGAACAGAGAAGAGGTAGTAAAAGCTTTGCGGAAGATGAAAGCTGTCAAGGCAGAGGGTTTGGATGGTATTGCAGTGGAATTTATCAAAAAAGGGGGTGACTGTATTATTGACTGGTTGGTAAGATTATTTAATGTATGTATGACTCGTGGTGAGGTGTCTGAGGATTGGCGGAATGCTTGCATAGTGCCATTGTACAAAGGCAAAGCTGATAAAAGTGAGTGCTCAAATTACAGAGTATTCCTGGGAAATTATATGGGAGGGTATTGATTGAGAGGGTGAAGGCTTGTACAGAGCATCAGATTGGGGAAGAGCAGTGTGGTTTCAAAAGTGGTAGAGGATGTGTGGATCAGGTGTTTGCTTTGAAGAATGTATGTAAGAAGTATTGAGAAATGCAAATGGATTTGTATGTAGCATTTATGGATCTGGAGAAGGCATATGATAGAGTTGATAGAGATGCTCTGTGGAAGGTATTAAGAATATATGGTGTGGGAGGCAAGTTGTTAGAAGCAGCGAAAAGTTTTTATCGAGGATGTAAGGCATGTGTACGTGTAGGAAGGGAAGAAAGTGATTGGTTCTCAGTGAATGTAGGTTTGCGGCAAGGGTGCGTGATGTCTCCATGGTTGTTTGATTTGGTTATGGATGGTGTTGCTAGGGAGGTGAATGCAAGAGTTTTGGAAAGAGGGGCAAGTATGCAGTCTGTTGTGGATGAGAGAGCTTGGAAAGTGAGTCAGTTGTTGTTCGCTGATGATACAGCGCTGATGGCTGATTCGGGTGAGAACCTGCAGATGTTGGCGACTGAGTTTGGTAAAGTGTGTGAAAGAAGAAAGTTGAGAGTAAATGTGAATAAGAGCAAGGGTATTAGGTACAGTAGGGTTGAGGGACAAGCTAATTGGGAGGTAAGTTTAAATGGAGAAAAACTGGAGGAAGTGAAGTGTTTTAGATATCTGGGAGTGAATTTGGCAGCGGATGGAATCATGGAAGCGGAAGTGAATCATAGGGTGGGGGAGGGGGCGAAAGTTCTGGGAGCGTTGCAGGATATGTGGAAGTCGAGAACGTTATCTTGGAAAGCGCAACTGGGTATGTTTGAAGGAATAGTGGTTCCAAGAATGTTATATGGTTGCGAGGTGTAGGCTATAGATAGAGTTGTGCGGAGGAGGGTGGATGTGCTGGAAATGAGATGTTTGAGGACAATATGTGGTGTGAGGTGGTTTGATAGAGTAAGTAATGAAAGGGTAAGAGAGATGTGTGGTAATAAAAAGATTGTGGCTGAGAGAGCAGAAGAGGGTGTTTTGAAATAGTTTGGTCATATGGAGAGAATGAGTGAGGAAGGATTGACAAAGAGGATATATGTGTCAGAGGTGGAGGGAACGAGGAGAAGTGGGAGACCAAATTGGAGCTGGAAAGATGGAGTGAAAAAGATTTTGAGTGATCGTGGCCTGAACATGCAGGAGGGTGAAAGGCTTGCAAGGAATAGAGTAAATTGGAACGGTGTCGTGTACCGGGATCGACGTGCTGTCAATGGATTGAACCAGGGCATGTGAGGCGTCTGGGGTAAACCATGGAAAGTTCTGTGGGGCCTGGATGTGGAAAGGGAAATATGATTTCGGTGCATTATACATGACAGCTAGAGACTGAGTGTGAACGAATGTGGCCTTTGTTGTCTTTTCCTAGCGCTACCTCGCGCACATGCGGGTGGAGGGGGTAGTTATTTCATGTGTGGCGGGGTGGCGACGGGAATGAATAAGGGCAGACAGTATGAATTATGTACATGTGTATATATGTATATGTCTGTGTCTGTATATGTATGTATACGTTGAGATGTATAGGTATGTATATGTGCGTGTGTGGACCCGTATGTATATGCATGTTTGTGTGGGTGGGTTGGGCCATTCTTTCGTCTGTTTCCTTGCGCTACCTCGCTAACGCGGGAGACAGCGACAAAGTATAATAAATGAAATACATCATCGAATATATATATATATATATATATATATATATATATATATATATATATATATATATATATATATATATATATAAACCTCCGTGCACAGGATGAGGTAAAATTAATGGCGGGGAAAGATGAGATAGAGAGATTGATGTGTTCAGGAGGCACACAACAGTGGAACGCAAGTATCAAGTTTGTATGAGTTTCTGCGAATGATGATTGTACTTGATGACTGAAGTAAGACAGTGTATGAAAGTTCAGAGTATATATAGGTACGTATGAGAAAAGCTACAGTGGAGTAAATCCTCTTATGATGGTCTGTAGGGTTGGAGAGGATCATGTGGACTGGTATCGCACGATTTCTTGCACGGGAGAACGACTCACATGGAGTTGAAAGAGGTGCATGATGGAGAGTGGAGAACTTTAGGAAGTTCCGATTGTGTTGTGTGTGTTGAACACCGTCGAGTGATGTGAAGATAGACTTTGATGACGATGCTTTTGTGAGAGTAAACGATGACGCGAGCCAGGGGTGGCTGGAAGAAGACCTGGGAGTGTGTAGAAGTCATTTGTTGTTTTCATGGATTGTACACTGGGGGAGTGAGATGGAGTGATTGTGAGGAAACATGAGTGGCACAGAAGGCAAATTATCAACCGCTGCTCTTACGTTTGGCAGATTGGGAGAGTTAGGCACTGTGGTGCGTCCTGTGAATGTAAGTAACGTTCTAGTGTGTGTGGGAGAGATATCACTGGCAGTCTTAATGTAACAGTAGTGTGAATAAGGAAAGAATGGTACGAATTTTAGAGGATTTTACGTATTTGGGAAATGATGAATAGTAGCGAATGTTGGCTCTGTGGTAGAGCAGAGGCTTGGGAGAGAGAGAGAGAGAGAGAGAGAGAGAGAGAGAGAGAGAGAGAGAGAGAGAGAGAGAGAGAGAGAGAGAGAGAGAGAGAGAGAGAGAACAGTGCAAGGAAGATGGGGAGGAAGTTGTTTATACAGTGTGCAAGAAACGTTCGCGCTGTACTTTAAGTTATTCGTATTGACGATTTACTCCCAGATTGGTATAAGGAGTGAGATGTTTAGCGATGAGTAAGCGCTGTTTTATAGTAGGAATTCATATACAGTAGATAAGAAATAGATATGAGAAATATATGTAGTGTGGGGAAGCAGCAAGAAAGGGACATGGAAGGAAAGACTTAAAAGGACGGTATTCCCATTTCATTCATAGGGAAGACGTCCGCTTGATGACAGTGGTTCCTTTTAGTATATTAAGTACCAGGGTAAGAACTATATGAAGAGAGTCTTTGAGTGAAATGTTTGAGAGGCCAAATGGACGCTTGTCCCTCTTGCACAGACCTGGTTGAGCAGAGAGAGAGAGAGAGAGAGAGAGAGAGAGAGAGAGAGAGAGAGAGAGAGAGAGAGAGAGAGAGAGAGAGAGGTGGGGTGGTATCAGGTGTAGAAGGTGGTGGAGCGGCTGGCGTAGGAGAGCCTCCTTTGTGAGGTGATAGTGGCAGCGGTGGGTATCAAGGCCAGCGGGCAGGTACATCCTCTCTGGTCAGGCGTGTCAGTCCACGTAAACTCCGGGGGTATTGGACCACCACCACCACCCTCCACACTCCACACCCCGGCAACAGGTGTGCCCACACCAGCTGACTGGTCCACGCCTCGTGGATGGTAGAGTTGGTCGGTGAGGAGACTCGGGAAAAGAAGAATAAGCAGTCCACATATACCAACACCTGCTGCCAGCCACGCCCAACACTACCACCACTACCACAATCAAACCACCACTGTAGGCACCACCACCACCATCAAACCACCACTGTAGCCACCACCACAACTACCATCAAACCACCAATGTAGGCAACACCGCCACTACTATCAAACCACCACTGTAGCCACCACCACAACTACCATCAAACCACCAATGTAGGCAACACCGCCACTACTATCAAACCACCACTGTAGGCACCACCACCACCATCAAACCGCCACTGTAGGCACCACCACCACCATCAAACCACCACTGTAGGCACCACCACCACTACCATCAAACCACCACTGTAGCCACCACCAATACTACCATCAAACCACCACTGTAGCTACCACTACCACCACCATCAAACCACCACTGTAGCCACCTTCACTGCGGCCACAAACCAGTGGTGAGTTGGAAGCAGCTTTGGACAACACTGAAACTTTATTACGTAAGTCTTGTGAGTTTTTGATTTGGTCGACACATCGCGGAGCTGAATGTATGTGGGTTATATATAAAAAAAACAAAAGAGAGAACAGTAAACGAAATAAGACAGTTAACAAAGTAAGAAAACGACTAACAAAATGAATTGATGATTAACAAAATAAGGGAACAGTGAGCAAAATGAAATAATGATTAAATAAGGGAACAGTGAGAAAAAAATAATGGTTAACAATATAAGAGAACAGTGAGCAAAATAAAGCAATGATTAACAAAGTAAGAGGACAGTGACCTAGATAAAAGAATGAGTAACAAAATGGGAGAAGTGCACAAAATAAAGTAATGATTAGATAAGGGAACAGTGAGCAAAATAGAATAATGATTAACAAAATAAGGGAACAGTGAGTAAAATGAAATAATGATTAAGAAAGTAAGGGAACATTGAGTAAAATGATGATTAACAAAATAAGGGAACAGTGAGCAAAATATGATAATGATTAACAAAATATGGGAACTGAGTAAGATATAATAATGATTAACAAAAGGGAACAGTGAGCAAAATATGATAATGATTAACAAAATATGGGAACTGAGTAAGATATGATAATGATTAACAAAATAAGGGAACAGTGAGCAAAATATGATAATGATTAACAAAATATGGGAACTGAGTAAGATATGATAATGATTAACAAAATAAGGGAACAGTGAGCAAAATATGATAATGATTAACAAAATATGGGAACTGAGTAAGATATGATAATGATTAACAAAATAAGGGAACAGTGAGCAAAATATGATAATGATTAACAAAATATGGGAACTGAGTAAGATATAGTAATGATTAACAAAATAAGGGAACAGTGAGCAAAATAGAAAAATGATTTACTAAATAAGGGAACAGTGAGTAAAATATCATAATGAATAAGATAAGGGAACAGTGAGCAAAATAGAATAGAATAAGGGCACTGAACAAAATGAAATAATGATTAACTAAAACAAAATAAGGGAACTGAGTAAAGTATGATAATAATTAACAAAATAAGGGAACATTGAGCAAAATGAATTAATAATTAACAAAATAAGGGAACAGTGAGTAAAATGAAATAATGATTAACAAAATAAGGGAACAGTGAGTAAAATGAAATAATGATTAACAAAATAAGGGAACAGTGAGTAAAATGAAATAACAAAAGAGAATGAGCAAAATGAAGTAGTATTTCAGAGTGACGGCAGCGCTTTGTGATTTAACTGGGTCATCATGGCGGAAGCTGGATGTACACGCTCTCTCTCTCTCTCTCTCTCTCTCTCTCTCTCTCTCTCTCTCTCTCTCTCTCTCTCTCTCTCTCTCTCTCGTGATTTTTTGTGTTCATTCGTGTAAGTATTGTTCTGTTCATGTAGATGATGTGAATACATGAATAGATAATGAGTCTGAATGACAGACAGAGATGAGGAATAGGAAGCCAGCAGTCATGTACTACGCCATAGTATCATTATAGCATGTTATTCCCACAAAATAGTTTGACATATGAGCAGACTAAACAGCAACAAATCCACAAAATACATAGACATAAAATAACAACAACAAGGACAATCAAACACAATATATCAACTGTTACCATATATACTTGATGTTTCATTCTTCACATATGATGTCATTGTGGTTACAGATGTTATGAATAAATAATCTACATTCATTTGTTATAATTATGCAATACTATTGGCTACATTATGAAAGTACAGTGCAGGAAATATGGTAAGGTAATAATGTGTAACTTCTAAACACAACGTACATTACCGTACCCTTTCCACGTACAGATGTACATACATTTCGTTACATGGTGTACATACTTTGCGAGATCAACCATCTTGTGGTATATGGCAACAGTGATTCCGTCAATGGATCCGTTTTCTATAATTGTCGTACTGATGCTATTCATTGCTGAACTATTTGTCGTACTGACGTATGTATTTGTGTGGCATTATCATTATGTCATTTGCCGACTATTTTGAACTTTGTCCCATATACTGTTATACTGACGTATTATTCTATCGATGTTTCGAACAATGTTCTGTTGTTTCAGTTCAGAACTTGTGTTATAACTCACCGTAAACCTGTCTGACTCTAATCCGAAAAGGTGTATTACACAGGCGAATGTGTAAAATTCTTGCCTGGAAATAGATCATATGTATGTGATGTGTATCCGTGTATGTAGAAGGAAATCACACCTGGGATAAGAAAAAGATTCATCCCCGCCACCAGCTGTGGCCCACCCTCGCCCACTCCAGTGTGGAGAGATATATAGTAGTTTTATGGATAGCCTTTCTATAACTTCCGATATACAGAAATTTTTATAAGGGAAAAAATTTAAGATTTTTTCGTAATATGATTTGTACCCCACATGGCATTGCGTCGTTTCAGATGAATTGTGCTGTTTCCGGATAAACGGCGTTGTGGTCAGCAGTATTTCTGAAAGGTGGCTAAAAGTTGTTAGGGATCTGTCTCATTGTTCTGAAAAGCGGCGATATATATCATATATATCATATATTTATTTCATTCTATTATACTAAATCGCTGTCTCCTGCGTCAGCGAGGTAGCGCAAGGAAACAGACGAGGAATGGCCCAACCCACTCACATACACATGTATATACATAAACGCTCATACACGCACATAAACATACATATACATTTCAACGTATACATGCATATACGTACCCAGACACATACATATATACACATGTAAATATTCATACTTGCTGCCTTCATCCATTTCGTCGCCACCCCGCCACACATGAAATAGCATCCCTACCCTCCTCCTCCAGCGAGGTAGCGCCAAGAAAAGACAAAAAAGGCCACATTAGTTTACAGTCAGTCTCTAGCTGTCATGTGTAATGCACCGAAACCACAGCTCCCTTTCCATATCCAGGCCCTGCAGACCCTTCCATGGTTTACCCGAGACGCTTCGCGTGCCCAGGTTTAATCCACTGACAGCACATCGACCCCGGTATGCCAATTCACTTCGACTATTCCTTGCACGCCTTTGACCCTCCAGTATGTTCAGGCCCCGATCGCTCAAAATCTTTTTCACTCCATCCTTCCACCCCCAGTTTGGTATCCTGCTTCTCCTTCTTCCCTCCACCTCTGACACATACATCTTCTTTGTCAATCTTTCCTCACTCATTCTCTCCATGTATCCAAACCATTTCAATACACTCTCTTCTGCTCTCTCAACCACACTCTTTTTATTACCACGCATCTCTCTTACCCTTTCATTACTTACTCGATCAAACCACCTCACACCACATATTGTCCTCAAACATTTCATTTCCAACACATCCACCCTTCACCGCACAACCCTATCTATAGTCCATGTCTCGCAACTGTATAACATTGTTGGAACCGCTTTTCTTTCATATATATATATATATATATATATATATATATATATATATATATATATATATATATATATATGGGAGCGGGGGGCCAGAAATCCTCCCCTCCTTGTATTTTTTTAACTTTCTGAAATGGGAAACAGAAGGAGTCACGCGGGGAGTGCTCATCCTCCTCGAAGGCTCAGATTGGGGTGCCTAAATGTGTGTGGATGCAACCAAGATGTGAAAAAAGGAGAGATAGGTAGTATGTTTGAGGAAAGGAACCTGGATGTTTTGGCTCTGAGTGAAACGAAGCTCAAGGGTAAAGGGGAAGAGTGGTTTGGGAATGTCTTGGGAGTAAAGTCAGGGGTTAGTGAGAGGACAAGAGCAAGGGAAGGAGTAGCAGTACTCCTGAAACAGGAGTTGTGGAAGTATGTGATAGAATGTAAGAAAGTAAATTCTCGATTAATATGGGTAAAACTGAAAGTTGATGGAGAGAGATGGGTGATTATTGGTGCATATGCACCTGGGCATGAGAAGAAAGACCATGAGAGGCAAGTGTTTTGGGAGCAGCTGAATGAGTGTGTTAGTGGTTTTGATGCACGAGACCAGGTTATAGTGTTGGGTGATTTGAATGCAAAGGTGAGTAATGTGGCAGTTGAGGGAATAATTGGTATACATGGGGTGTTCAGTGTTGTAAATGGAAATGGTGAAGAGCTTGTAGATTTATGTGCAGGAAAAGGACTGATGATTGGGAATACCTGGTTTAAAAAGCGAGATATACATAAGTATACTTATGTAAGAAGGAGAGATGGCCAGAGAGCGTTATTGGATTACGTGTTAATTGACAGGCGTGCGAAAGAGAGACTTTTGGATGTTAATGTGCTGAGAGGTGCAACTGGAGGGATGTCTGATCATTATCTTGTGGAGGCTAAGGTGAAGATTTGTATGGGTTTTCAGAAAAGAAGAGTGAATGTTGGGGTGAAGAGGGTGGTGAGAGTAAGTGAGCTTGGGAAGGAGACTTGTGTGAGGAAGTGCCAGGAGAGACTGAGTACAGAATTGAAAAAGGTGAGAACAATGGAAGTAAGGGGAGTGGGGGAGGAATGGGATGTATTTAGGGAATCAGTGATGGATTGCGCGAAAGATGCTTGTGGCATGAGAAGAGTGGGAGGTGGGTTGATTAGAAAGGGTAGTGAGTGGTGGAATGAAGAAGTAAGAGTATTAGTGAAAGAGAAGAGAGAGGCATTTGGACGATTTTTGCAGGGAAAAAATGCAATTGAGTGGGAGATGTATAAAAGAAAGAGACAGGAGGTCAAGAGAAAGGTGCAAGAGGTGAAAAAGAGGGCAAATGAGAGTTGGGGTGAGAGAGTATCATTAAATTTTAGGGAGAATAAAAAGATGTTCTGGAAGGAGGTAAATAAAGTGCGTAAGACAAGGGAGCAAATGGGAACTTCAGTGAAGGGCGCAAATGGGGAGGTGATAACAAGTAGTGGTGATGTGAGAAGGAGATGGAGTGAGTATTTTGAAGGTTTGTTGAATGTGTTTGATGATAGAGTGGCAGATATAGGGTGTTTTGGTCGAGGTGGTGTGCAAAGTGCGAGGGTTAGGGAAAATGAGTTGGTAAACAGAGAAGAGGTAGTAAAAGCTTTGCGGAAGATGAAAGCCGGCAAGGCAGCAGGTTTGAATGGTATTGCAGTGGAATTTATTAAAAAAGGGGGTGACTGTATTGTTGACTGGTTGGTAAGGTTATTTAATGTATGTATGACTCATGGTGAGGTGCCTGAGGATTGGCGGAATGCGTGCATAGTGCCATTGTACAAAGGCAAAGGGGATAAGAGTGAGTGCTCAAATTACAGAGGTATAAGTTTGTTGAGTATTCCTGGCAAATTATATGGGAGGGTATTGATTGAGAGGGTGAAGGCATGTACAGAGCATCAGATTGGGGAAGAGCAGTGTGGTTTCAGAAGTGGTAGAGGATGTGTGGATCAGGTGTTTGCTTTGAAGAATGTATGTGAGAAATACTTAGAAAAGCAAATGGATTTGCATGTAGCATTTATGGATCTGGAGAAGGCATATGATAGAGTTGATAGAGATGCTCTGTGGAAGGTATTAAGAATATATGGTGTGGGAGGCAAGTTGTTAGAAGCAGTGAAAAGTTTTTATCGAGGATGTAAGGCATGTGTACGTGTAGGAAGAGAGGAAAGTGATTGGTTCTCAGTGAATGTAGGTTTGCGGCAGGGGTGTGTGATGTCTCCATAGTTGTTTAATTTGTTTATGGATGGGGTGGTTAGGGAGGTGAATGCAAGAGTTTTGAAAAGAGGGGCAAGTATGAAGTCTGTTGGGGATGAGAGAGCTTGGGAAGTGAGTCAGTTGTTGTTCGCTGATGATACAGCGCTGGTGGCTGATTCATGTGAGAAACTGCAGAAGCTGGTGACTGAGTTTGGTAAAACGTGTGAAAGAAGAAAGTTAAGAGTAAATGTGAGTAAGAGCAAGGTTATTAGGTACAGTAGGGTTGAGGGTCAAGTCAATTGGGAGGTAAGTTTAAATGGGGAAAAACTGGAGGAATTAAAGTGTTTTAGATATCTGGGAGTGGATCTGGCAGCGGATGGAACCATGGAAGCGGAAGTGGATCATAGGGTGGGGGAGGGGGCGAAAATTCTGGGAGCCTTGAAGAATGTGTGGAAGTCGAGAACATTATCTCGGAAAGCAAAAATGGGTATGTTTGAAGGCATAGTGGTTCCAACAATGTTTTATGGTTGCGAGGCGTGGGCTATGGATAGAGTTGTGCGCAGGAGGATAGATGTGCTGGAAATGAGATGTTTGAGGACAATGTGTGGTGTGAGGTGGTTTGATCGAGTGAGTAACGTAAGGGTAAGAGAGATGTGTGGAAATAAAAAGAGCGTGGTTGAGAGAGCAGAAGAGGGTGTTTTGAAGTGGTTTGGGCACATGGAGAGAATGAGTGAGGAAAGATTGACCAAGAGGATATATGTGTTGGAGGTGGAGGGAACGAGGAGAAGAGGGAGACCAAATTGGAGGTGGAAAGATGGAGTGAAAAAGATTTTGTGTGATCGGGGCCTGAACATGCAGGAGGGTGAAAGGAGGGCAAGGAATAGAGTGAATTGGAGCGATGTGGTATACCGGGGTTGACGTGCTGTCAGTGGATTGAATCAAGGCATATGAAGCGTCTGGGGTAAACCATGGAAAGCTGTGTAGGTATGTATATTTGCGTGTGTGGACGTATGTATATACATGTGTATGGGGGGGGGGGGGGGGGGCCTCCTTGGGCCATTTTTTTCGTCTGTTTCCTTGCGCTACCTCGCAAACGCGGGAGACAGCGACAAAGTATAATATAAATAATAATAATATATATATATATATATATATATATATATATATATATATATATATATATATATATATATATATAAATATATATATATATATATATATATATATATATATATATATATATATATATATATATATATATATATATATATATATATCCTTTTCTCGTGTGGACGTTATGTTATTTTGTGTTTTTTTTTCTACAAGGGTATATTCATGTATTTACTTTACTTATTTACTACTTTTTCTTTGCATCATTGGGGCCATAATGACTGTGATTAAGTGCTGTCGTTTGTAGTAGGGTGATTAGGGATTAAGGATTTGAAAAATATTTTACTTGTATTTGTGTACGAGATATTTGTGGACGAGATACCTTAATGGAAAGTTGTCTTCGGAAATTATGTTCTGGTTTTGACTCGATAATGTAAAAGAGAAAAATAGTTCTATTTTCTGGGATTAATCTCCCGCAGGAAGAATGGGATCTGGTACTGGGAAAACTTCGAATTACTTGTTGAATAATAAGCTCTGGCTTTGGGAACACAAGATAATTATCGGGGAAATGCCCTGAATAATATGATTATTTCCCCGGAGAAAAATTGTTGTGGTGTAGAAAATAAATAATGTTAGTGGGAAAAGAAGGTAATTAAGTACGGTCAGTCGAGGAGAAAGTAAGATCATGCGTGATGGGAACAACTCATCTTTATCGTTCTTTTACTGTGGTATTTAAACATAGCAAGGAATCGTTTTAACCTAGCACGGGAGAGGCATCCGTGAGTGAATCAATCCAGGTAAGGTTTAGCGTAGGAGAAACTTGAGTATTGCAGAAAGTGTCTTGAAAATATCAGTATTTTAACACGGCAAAAATGTGTCTATGATACAGTAAACTGCTAGCGATGATCCGACCCCAGACCGAGCTGTGCTAACGAGAGCTCCCTAACATAGCAAGAGCTTGCCATAACCTAGCTCAGGATGTGTTACATGGAAAGCTTAACCTAGAGAGAGCATCTCGTACTCCATCCCCCGCTCTGTGGAGCTGCCGGAGCTGTACTGTGTGAAGTTATACGTGGCGAGGTAGGAAGGTGTGGGCATGACTGTGCAACAACTCTCCGTGGATTTAACTCTGCCTGCGGCCCCTCTCTGCCCGGCGTGTCAACACACACACACACACACACACACACACACACACACACACACACACACATACACATACATACATACATACATACATACACACACACACACACACACACACACACACACATACATACATACATACATACATACATACATACATACACACACACACACACACACACACACACACACACACACACACACACATACATACATACACACACACACACACACACACACACACACACACACACACACACACACACACACTTGCTTCATGCACTTTCCGATTTCTTTGCCTTGTACTTTAACATGTGCTTTTGCAGAAGCTTGATATATATATATATATATATATATATATATATATATATATATATATATATATATATATATATATATATATATATATTTAAACTATTCGCCATTTCCCGCGTTAGCGAGGTAGCGTTAAGAACAGAGGACTGGGCCTTTGAGGGAATATCCTCACCTGGCCCCCTTCTCTGTTCCTTCTTTTGGAAAATTAAAAAAAAAAAAAGAAGCTTGATATATATATATATATATATATATATATATATATATATATATATATATATATATATATATATACATATATATATGTGTGTGTGTGTGTGTGTGTGTGTGTGTGAGTGTGTGTGGTAATAGAGTGTGGTTGAGAGAGCAGAAGAGGGTGTATTGAAATGGTTTGGTCACATGGAGAGAATGAGTGAGGAAAGATTGACAAAGAGGATATATGCGTCAAAGGTGGAGGGAACGAGAAATGGAAGACCAGATTGGAGGTGGAAGGATGGAGTGGACAAGATTTTGAGCGATCGGGGCCTGAACATACAGGAGGGTGAAAGGCGTGCAAGGAATAGATGGAATTGGAACGATGTGGTATACCGGGGTCGACGTGATGTCAGTGGATTGAACCAGGGCTGTGAAGCGTTTGGGGTAAACCATGGAAAGTTTTGTAGGGCCTGGATGTGGAAAGGGAGCTGTGGTTTCGGTGCATTATACATGACAGCTAGAGACTGAGTGTGAACGAATGTGGCCTTTGTTGTCTTTTCCTAGCGCTACTTCGCATATGCGTGGGGGGGAAAGGGGGTGCCATTTTCATGTGTGGCGGGTGGCGATGGGAATGGATGAAGGTAGCAAGTATGGATATGTACATGTGTATATATGTATATGTCTGCGTATGTATTTGTATGTATACGTTAAAATGTATAGCTTTGTATATGTGCGTGTGTGGGCGTTTATGTATATACATGTGTATGTGGGTGGGTTGGGCCATTCGTTCGTCTTTCCTTGCGCTACCTCGCAAACGCGGGAGACAGCGACAAAGCAAAATAAAAATAAAAAAAATAATATATATACAGGAAGAGAGGAAAGTGATTGGTTCTCAGTGAATGTAGGTTTGCGGCAGGGGTGTGTGATGTCTCCATGGTTATTTAATTTGTTTATGGATGGGGTTGTTAGGGAGGTGAATGCAAGAGTTTTGGAAAGAGGGGCAAGTATGAAGTCTGTTGTGGATGAGAGAGCTTGGGAAGTGAGTCAGTTGTTGTTCGCTGATGATACAGCACTGGTGGCTGATTCATGTGAGAAACTGCAGAAGCTGGTGACTGAGTTTGGTAAAGTGTGTGAAAGAAGAAAGTTAAGAGTAAATGTGAATAAGAGCAAGGTTATTAGGTACAGTAGGGTTGAGGGTCAAGTCAATTGGGAGGTAAGTTTAAATGGGGAAAAACTAGAGGAAGTTAAGTGTTTTAGATATCTGGGAGTGGATCTGGCAGCGGATGGAACCATGGAAGCGGAAGTGAATCATGGGGTGGGGGAGGGGGCGAAAATCCTGGGAGCCTTGAAGAATGTTTGGAAGTCGAGAACATTATCTCGGAAAGCAAAAATGGGTATGTTTGAAGGAATAGTGGTTCCAACAATGTTGTATGGTTGCGAGGCGTGGGCTATGGATAGAGTTGTGCGCAGGAGGGTGGATGTGCTGGAAATGAGATGTTTGAGGACAATATGTGGTGCGAGGTGGTTTGATCGAGTAAGTAATGTAAGGGTAAGAGAGATGTGTGGAAATAAAAAGAGCGTGGTTGAGAGAGCAGAAGAGGGTGTTTTGAAATGGTTTGGTCACATGGAGAGAATGAGTGAGGAAAGATTGACCAAGAGGATATATATGTCGGAGGTGGAGGGAACGAGGGGAAGTGGGAGACCAAAGTGGAGGTGGAAAGATGGAGTGAAAAAGATTTTGAGTGATCGGGGCCTGAACATGCAGGAGGGTGAAAGGCGTGCAAGGAATAGAGTGAATTGGATCGATGTGGTATACCGGGGTTGACGTGCTGTCAGTGGATTGAATCAGGGCATGTGAAGCGTCTGGGATAAACCATGGAAAGTTGTGTGGGGCCTGGATGTGGAAAGGAAGCTGTGCTTTCGGGAATATTTGCATGACAGCTAGAGACTGAGTGTGAACGAATGGGGCCTTTGTTGTCTTTTCCTAGCGCTACCTTGCACACATGAGTGGGGAGGGGGATGGTATTCCACGTGTGGCGAGGTGGCGATGGGAATGAATAAAGGCAGGCAGTGTGAATTGTGTGCATGGGTATATATGTATGTGTCTGTGGGTGTATATATATGTGTACATTGAGATGTATAGGTATGTATGTTTGCGTGTGTGGACGTGTATGTATATACATGTGTATGGGGGTGGGTTGGGCCATTTCTTTCGTCTGTTTCCTTGCGCTATCTCGCAAACGCGGGAGACAGCGACAAAGCAAAATAAATAAATAAATAAATATATATATATATATATATATATATATATATATATATATATATATATATATATATATATATATATATATATATATATGTGTGTGTGTGTGTGTGTGTGTGTGTGTGTGTGTGTATATATATTTTTTTTTCATACTATTCGCCTTTTCACGCGTCAAGAATGAGGACTGAGCCTTTCAGGGAATATCCTCCCTTGGCCCCTTCTCTGTTCCTTTCCTTTTAGTCGTCTTCTACGACACGCAGGGAATACGTGGGAAGTATTCTTTCTCCCCTAACCCCAGGGATATATATATATATATATATATATATATATATATATATATATATATATATATATATATATATATATATATATATATATAGCAAGTGGTGACAGTGTGTAGGAAGCGAACAAAATCCGGAATCTTTTAAGCTGTGCACAGTTGATGTCTGTGTACTTACATAATTTCAGATTTGTGCGTGCAACCTAGTGACACCAAATTCTGGGTGTAGGTACTTGTGGGTCAGGTGTAGATTACAGTGAATTTATCTCAGGATTATAGATAGGATACAAGGGTACCAGAGCCCCGCCTTAGAGGCCAACTAAGGCCACCATTCAAGGCTCAGATTTACCACAACGTTAAGACACACATTCAGCTCAGAGGTGATCACACCGTTCAGTATCTCAACACTTTTTTTGAAAGTCGCTGAAAATCCAAAAATGCCATTAAAAAGCTTTTTTCATACAAAACCCTACATTAAAAAAAGAAAAAAGCCAAATTCTCCCTTGCAGCGTCAGGTAACCCACCAAGTTGACTGGTTGGTAATGATACTTAATGTATGTATGACTCATGGTGAAGTGCCTGAGGATTGGCAGAATGCATGCATAGTGCCATTGCACAAAGGCAAAGGGGATAAAGGTGAGTGTTCAAATGACAGAGGTATAAGTTTGTTGAGTATTCCTCGGAAATTATATGAGAGGGTATTGATTGAGAGGGTGAAGGCATGTACAGAGCATCAGATTGGGGAAGAGCAGTGTGGTTCCAGAAGTGTTAGAGAATGTGTGGATCAGGTGTTTGCTTTGAAGAATGTATGAGAAATACTTAGAAAAACAAATGGATTTGTATGTAGCAGTTATGGATCTGGAGAAGGCATATGATAGAGTTGATAGAGATGCTCTGTGAAAGGTATTAAGAATATATGGTGTAGGAGGCAAGTTGTTAGAAGCAGTGAAAAGTTTTTATCGAGGATGTAAGGCATGTGTACCTGTAGGAAGAGAGGAAAGTGATTGGTTCTCAGTGAATGGAGGTTTACGGCAGGGGTGTGTGATGTTTCCATGGTTTGATTTGTTTATGGATGGGGTTGTTAGGGAGGTGAATGCAAGAGTTTTGGAAAGAGGGGCAAGTATGCAGTCTATTGTGGATGAGAGAGCTTGAGAAGTGAGTCAGTTGTTGTTCGCTGATGATAGAGCGCTGGTGGCTAATTCATGTGAGAAACTGTAGAAGCTGGTGACTGAGTTTGGTAAAGTGTGTGAAAGAAGAAAGCTGAGAGTAAATGTGAATAAGAGCAAGATTATTAGGTACAGTAGGGTTGAGGGACAAGTCAATTGGGAGGTAAGTTTGAATGGAGAAAAACTGGAGGAAGTGAAGTGTTTTAGATATCTGGGAGTGGATTTGGCAGCGGATGGAACCATGGAAGCGGAAGTGAATCATAGGGTGGGGGAGGGGGCGAAAGTTCTGGGAACGTTGAAGAATGTGTGGAAGTCGAGAACATTATCTCGGAAAGCAAAAATGGGTATGTTCGAAGGAATAGTGGTTCAAACAATGGTATTTGGTTGCGAGGCGTTTGCTGTAGATAGAGTTGTGCGGAGGAGGGTGGATGTGCTGGAAATGAGATGTTTGAGGACAATATGTGGTGTGAAGTGGTTTGATCGAGTAAGTGATAATAGGGTAAGAGAGATGTGTGGTAATAAAATGAGTGTGATTGAGAGAGCAGAAGAGGATGTTTCGAAATGGTTTGGTCACATGGAGAGAATGAGTGAGGAAAGATTGACTAAGAGGATATATGTGTCAGAGGTGTAGGGAACGAGAAGTGGGAGGCCTAATTGGCGGTGGAAAGATGGAGTAAAAAAGATTTTGAGTGATCGGGGCCTGAACATGCAGGAGAGTGAAAGGCGTGCAAGGAATAGAGTGAATTGGAACAATGTGGTTTACCGGGGTCGACCTGCTGTCAATGGATTGAATCAGGGCATGTGAAGCGTCTGAGGTAAACCATAGAAAGTTGTGTGGGGCCTGGATGTGGAAAGGGAGCTGTGGTTTCGGTGCATTCATTATACATGACAGCTAGAGACTGAGTGCGAACAAATGTGGCCTTTGTTGTCTTTCCTAGCGCTACCTCGCGCACATGCGGGGGGAGGGGTGGTTATTTCATGTATGGCGGGTTGGCGATGCGGATGAATAATGGCAGACAGTATGAATTATGGTCATGCGTATATATATATATATATATATATATATATATGTATATATATATATATATATATATATATATATATATATATATATATATATATATATATATATATATATATATATATATATATACGTTGAGATGTATAGGTATGTATATGTGTGGACGTGTATGTATATACATGTGCATGTGGGTGGGTTGGGCCATCCTTTCGTCTGTTTCCTTGCGCTACCTCGCTAGCGCAGAAGACAGCTACAAAGTAAAATAGATAAATAAATAATATATATATATATATATATATATATATATATATATATATATATATATATATATATATATATATATATATATATATATCTTTTAGTTCTCCCTTTTGATAATAATTTTTCTTTACTTCCCTTGTTGCTTGAATTCTTTAATGTAAATGTTGCCTTTAGCAACAATAATACTATAAGGAATATCTTAATCAAGAATTCACCAGAAAATTCTCCTGGATGTATCTATAAAGTGCCATGTGGGAACTGTGATAAATTTTATGCTGGGCAGACTGGTAAGGATCTTTCTTTTAGAATTAAGCAACATAAATATAGTATAAGAACGGGAAAAGAATCAATTGCCTTGTTTAATCACGTTAAAAACTATGATCATTGTATTGACTGGGGTAATGCCATCTCACTTATCAACTCTATCACCACGAGAAATATAACTGAATCTTCTATTATTAGATACACAAAGAATTATAATCTTTATATTAGTGATAGTTTATATAAATTAGATAACTTTATTGTTGATAAGATTTGTAGAATGGTAAGTTTATGAACGCTCGTTGTCTGTCTTGGACAATCGCATGTTTAACAAATGGCGTCCTAGCTTCGTCTCTTCGTTGTATATCAACTGACTTTTATTTCTCTCTCGTGTCTCTCCCGATGATGTGATTATTACACGAAAGTGCACTTGGGAACTTATCGTGTTTCATTTTCCCCGTGGACTCAGGAATATCTTGATCACGCGCTAAATTGTGAGAGAGTATCATTAAATTTTAGGGAGAATAAAAAGATGTTTTGGAAGGAGGTAAATAAAGTGCTTAAGACAAGAGAAGAAATGGGAGCATCGGTGAAGGGTTCAAATGGGTAGGTAATAACAAGTAGTAGCGAAGTGAGAAGGAGATGGAGTGAGTATTTTGAAGGTTTGTTGAATGTGTTTGATGATAGAGTGGCAGACATAGGGCGTTTTGGTCGAGGTGGTGTGCGAAGTGAGAGGTCAGGGAGAATGGCATGGAAAATAGAGAAGAGGTAGTGAAAGCTTTGCGGAAGATGAACGCCGGTAAGGCGGTGGGTTTGGATGGTATATCAGTGATTGGTTGAAAAGGATTAGCCTGAAGATTAGCGGAATGCATGCATAGTGCCATTGTCCAAAGGCAAAGGGGATAAAAGTGAATGTTCAAATTACAAAGGTATAAGTTTGTTGAGTATTCCTGGGAAATTATATGGGAGGGTATTGAATGAGAGGGTGAAGGCATGTACAGAGCATCAGATTGGGGAAGAGCAGTGTGGTTCCAGAAGTGTTAGAGGATGTGTGGATCAGGTGTTTGCTTTGAAGAAAGTATTTGAGAAATACTTAGAAAAACAAATGGATTTGTATGTGGTACTTATGTATCTGGAGAAGGCATATGATAGGGTTGATAGAGAAGCTTTGTGGAAGGTATTAAGATTGTATAGTGTGGGAGGTAAGTTGCTAGAAGCAGTGAAAAGTTTTTATCGAGGATGTAAGGCATGTGTAAGAATAGGAATGTCGATTTGCGGCAGGGGTGCGTGATGTCTCCATGGTTGTTGTTTAATTTGTTTATAGATGAGGTTGTTAGGGAGGTGAATGCAAGAGTTTTGGAGAGAGGGGCAAGTATGCAGTCTGTTGTGGATGAGAGGGCTTGGGAAGTGAGCCAGTTGTTGTTCGCTAATGATACAGCGCTGGTGGCTGATTCGGGTGAGAAACTGCAGAAGTTGGTGACTGAGTTTGGTAAAGTGTGTGAAAGAAGAAAGATGAGAGTAAATGTTAATAAAAGCAAGGTTATTAGGTTCAGTAGGGTTGCGAGACAAGTTACTTGGGAGGTAATTTTGAATGGAAAAAACTGGAGGAAGTGAAGTGTTTTAGATATCTGCGGATGGAACCATGGAAGCGGAAGTGAATCACAGGATGGGGGAGGGGGCGAAGGTTCTGGGAGCGTTGAAGAAGGCGAGAACGGTATCTTGGAGTGCAACATACAATGTTATATGGTTGTGAGGCATGGGCTATAGGTAGGGTTGTGTGGGGGAGGGTGGATTTGTTGGAATGAAATGTTTGAGGACAATGTGGTATGAGGTGGTTTGATCGAGTAGGTAATGAAACGGCAGGAGAGATGTGAGGATAAAAAGAGTGTAGTTGAGAGAGCAGAAGAGGGTTTGTTGAAAGGCTTGCAAGAAATAGAGTGAATTGGAACGATGTGGTATACCAGGGTCGACATTCTCTTGATGGATTGAACCATGGCATGTGAAGCGTCTGGGGTAAACCATGGAAAGTTTTGTGGGGCCTGGATGTGGCAAGGGAGCTGTGGTTTCGGTGCATTAGACATGACAGGTAGAGACTGAATGTGAACAAATGTGGCCTTTGTTGTCTTTTTCAAGAACTGCCTCGCGTTGTGCGTGTGTGTGTGTGTGTGTGTGTGTGTGTGTGTGTGTGTGTGTGTGTGTGTGTGTGTGTGTGTGTAATTTTGACATGCTTGACTGTGGTTCCTTTACCTGTAGTTCAAAGTTCTTTTGTGTTGGCCTGTGAGGAATTCCTGGAGGCCCAGCTCCGGGAGCATATATCTCCGCTGATCACAACGTAACTTTAATATGATAAGCTCAAGTGCACAAGTTGTCTCATTTGCATACTGCAGACTGATGGGCCAGTACCTTCATCCCCATGATAATGTTTATCTTATTACCCTCATGTTCCAGCTCCCTCGTGGGGTAATATATATATATATATATATATATATATATATATATATATATATATATATATATATATATATATATATATATATATATATATATATATATATTATCCCTGGGGATAGGGGAGAAAGAATACTTCCCACGTATTCCCTGCGTGTCGTAGAAGGCGACTAAAAGGGGAGGGAGCGGGGGGCTGGAAATCCTCCCCTCTCTTTTTTTTTTTTTTTCCAAAAGAAGGAACAGAGAAGAGGGCCAGATGAGGATATTTCCTTAGAGGCCCAGTCCTCTGTTCTTAACGCTACCTCGCTAACGCGGGAAATGGCGAATAGTTTGAAAAAAAAAAATATATATATATATATATATATATATATATATATATATATATATGTGTATATATATATATATATATATATATACATGTGTATATGGGTGGGTTGGGCCATTCTTTCGTCTGTTTCCTTGCGCTACCTCGCTAACGCGGGAGACAGCGACAAAGTATAATAAATTAGTATAAGGTTATTAGGTACAGTAGGGTTGAGGGTCAAGTCAATTGGGAGGTAAGTTTGAATGGAGAAAAACTGGAGGAAGTAAAGTGTTTTAGATATCTGGGAGTGGATCTGGCAGCGGATGGAACCATGGAAGCGGAAGTGAATCATAGGGTGGGGGAGGGGGCGAAAATCCTGGGAGCCTTGAAGAATGTGTGGAAGTCGAGAACATTATCTCGGAAAGCAAAAATGGCTATGTTTGAAGGAATAGTGGTTCCAACAATGTTGTATGGTTGCGAGGCGTGGGCTATGGATAGAGTTGTGCGGGGGAGGGTGGATGTGCTGGAAATGAGATGTTCGAGGACAATGTGTGGTGTGAGGTGGTTTGATCGAGTAAGTAATGTAAGGGTAAGAGAGATGTGTGGAAATAAAAAGAGCGTGGTTGATAGAGCAGAAGAGGGTGTTTTGAAATGGTTTGGGCACATGGAGAAAATGAGTGAGGAAAGATTGACCAAGAGGATATATGTGTCGGAGGTGGAGGGAACGAGGGGAAGTGGGAGACCAAATTGGAGGTGGAAAGATGGAGTGAAAAAGATTTTGAGTGATAGGGGCCTGAACATGCAGGAGGGTGAAAGGCGGGCAAGGAATAGAGTGAATTGGATCGATGTGGTATACCGGGGTTGACGTGCAGTCATTGGATTGAATCAGGGCATGTGAAGCGTCTGGGGTAAACCATGGAAAGTTGTGTGGGGCCTGGATGTGGAAAGGGAGCTGTGGTTTCGGGCATTATTGCATGACAGCTAGAGACTGAGTGTGAACGAATGGGGCCTTTGTTGTCTTTTCCTAGCGCTATCTCGCACACATGAGGGGGGAGGGGGATGGTATTCCATGTGTGGCGAGGTGGCGATGGGAATGAATAAAGGCAGACAGTGTGAATTGTGTGCATGGGTATATATGTGTGTGTCTGTGTGTGTATATATATGTGTACATTGAGATGCATAGGTATGTATATTTGCGTGTGTGGACGTGTATGTATATACATATGTATGGGGGTGGGTTGGGCCATTTCTTTCGTCTGTTTCCTTGCGCTACCTCGCAAACGCGGGAGACAGCGACAAAGCAAAATATATATATATATATATATACATATATATATATATATATATATATATATATATATATATATATATATATATATATATATATATATATATATATATTCCCCTGTGTTTCCTTTCTCTGAAATCCGGTTGGAGAGCTACTGTTAGATTTAAAAACGGATATTCATTAACATGATTATCGTATGCGGAATCAGGAACTATTATATATGAAACCCTGAACTATCGTATCGGGAGCCCAGAACAATTGTATGTGCAGCCCGGAAAACTATCGTATATGGAACCCAAAACTATCATATGTTGTGCCCAAAACTGTTGTATGTGGTGCCCGGAACTGCGGTAAACGGAACCCGGAACTATCCTGTGTGGAAACTGAACCTGTTGTTTAAGGAACCTGGTAGAGTTGTGTATGGAATCTGAAAGTGTTATGTATGGAACCTGGAAGATGTTTATGGAACTCGGAACTGTTGCTTGCGCAACTCGAATCTATTGCGTTTGCAACCCAAAACTGTCTGCCTTTTTTTTGTGTTGAAGGCTCCAGTCACAGACAAAAGACCACATCAACATAAAGAGAAAAATGAAAGGGAAAGAGAAAAGACAAGGGAAAGTATTTACGAAATTTGGAGAGTGAAAAACCTGTCTTTTAAAATGTTCCAGGTCATAGTCATTGGGAAAGACATGAGAGGGTAGCGAGTTCCAAAGCTTCGACGTGTAGGGAAAGAAGCAGGTATCAAAACGGCCCACCCTTGAGTTGTTGATGACCACACAGTAATCATGTGACGTAGCAGCTTGCCCACTATTACGTGGTCTAGCTAGGGTTAGGGGCACAGAAGCAGTCAGCTCTTGTGAGCAAAAACCAAAGTAATACCCATAGAAGAGGGAAAGTGAACCATCATTGCGGCGTAGGGCAAGAGCCTCAAGTTTGTCAGTTGGTCTGGGACAGTTTATAAGTCAAGGTGTTTTCGACTCAACCCTGTCAAGTAAGGATGCAGAGCTAGAACCATCCCACATGTGAGAGCAGTACTCCATACAAGGACGAATCAATCCCTTGTATTAACAGAGCAACTGTTCAGGAGAGAAGTTTCGACATCTTAACAGGATTCCCAGCTTCTGAGAGGCAGACTCAATCATTCCCTCCCGGAACATGTAGTTATACAGTAGATATATAACTGTATAATGAAAAAGTCATTTGATTGGTTAACAGGGGAATGGAAAATTCCGGATAACAAATAGCCCACGGATCTGGAATGTCAACCGATGTTAATGATATTTAGAATTCGGTTTTATATATATATATATATATATATATATATATATATATATATATATATATATATATATATATATATATATATATATATATCACAATACCTTCCAACAGCCAGGATTCGAAGTCAGTACCTTTTGCGTTGTCGTCGGGAATGGTAACTGCTAGGCTATGACGTAGTGATATGTTGATGTTTTAGTGATGGTGGGTAGATGTTGTAGTGGTGTTAGTGGATGTAGTGATGATTGGATGTTGCAGTGGTGGTTGATGGATGTAGTTGCGTTGATGGGTGAATATTATAATATTGTTGGCTGGATGTTGTAGTGGTCATGAGTGGGCGCTGTAGCGTTAGGTGGATGTTGTAGAGGTAAGTGGATGTTTTAGTAGTTTTGGGTAGATGTCTTAGTGACGAGTGGATGTTGTAGTGGTGATGAGTGGATGTGGTGGTGGTGGTGGGTAGATGTAGTGATAGGTGGATGTTGTAATAGTGGTGGGTGGGTGTCGTATTCCTGGATGTATGTTGTGGTGGTGATATGTGTTGTAATGTTGTTGGATGGATGTTGTAGTATATGTTGTAGTGAGAGGTGTGTTGTTGTGAGTGTAGAGGAACATAACACGGGGGAGTCAGTCCGCCAGGTGCAGGTGACGCCCCACCTGTGGGCAGCCTTCCTCAGTGTTAGTTTTATTACGGTGGGTCGTGATGGCAGCGCCAGGCTTCCTCCCCAAGGCCCGCCCCTCCACCTTCCCTGGAGCCGGATCCCGGATCAAGACGGCCAAAAACAGAGGTCGGTGTTGCCAGTATACATATCTGAAGACGGCCAAGGTATTGGAATGACCCAGCCTTGCTACTGAGCTCTGTTTTGGCATAGTCCAGAGCTGGAATTGTGTATTAGATATCGCTAAATATGCGATAGATAGTCATGTATATGGTGGTTCAGGCAGGTGCTATTATTTTCAAAGATTTCGGTACATTGTGGAAGGATTTCAGATTATTGCAGACCAATGTTGAAATCCGATTTGATATACAGTAGGAAGTCGAGACGCCAGCACAGTGTGTGTCTGGACGCCTGGGCACGTCCTGCAGTCCTGGCTCACATAGTGATAGCTTGGAATATCAATTGGAGGAGATAAGGTCATTATACTCTGAGTGAAGCCTTCATTTCTCCTCGGCTGGTGATTATTGATCTTAGATGATTTCGTCGTCGTAAAGCAACTGAGCAAGTAAAGTGCCATTGATGACCCTCAGAGACAAGAGACCAGGGTGTTGGTGACTACTGCCTCGCTTGTAAGGGTTCCAGACGGACCTTCCACCTTCGAAGTGTGGTCATGTTTACCCTTGCTCACACTATAACACCCCAGGTGGCTAGGTACTTCACACGTGGTTACCGTAGATGACCATGACGCATTCACGGGCCGCCTGGGTTCGAATCCTAGTTGCAGGCAATCGGTCCGCAATCAACCCAGTTGTTCATCTTGTAGGGAATGGTCGGTAAATAGCGTACCTGGCTTACGTTAGGGTACATATTTTCTCCTTTTTTTATACTTCATTGTCGTTTCCCGAATTAGCGAGATAGTGCTAGGAACAGACATTGAAAGTCCACATTCACATTCACTTACATCCATTCTCTAGCAGTCATGTGCACCACACCGAAACCACAGCTCCCTATACACAACCAGGCTCTACAGACCTTTCCATGGTTTCCCCAGGACGCTTCACATGCCCTCGTTCAGTCCAATGGCAGCTTGACGACCGTTTTATACCACATCGTTCCAGTTCACACTATCCCTTGCACACCTTTCACCCTCCTGCAGGGTGTATATATATATATATATATATATATATATATATATATATATATATATATATATATATATATATATATGTGTGTGTACGTGTAGGAAGAGAGGAAAGTGATTGGTTCTCAGTGAATGTAGGTTTGCGGCAGGGGTGTGTGATGTCTCCATGGTTGTTTAATTTGTTTATGGATGGGGTTGTTAGGGAGGTAAATGCAAGAGTTTTGGAAAGAGGGGCAAGTATGAAGTATGTTGGGGATGAGAGAGCTTGGGAAGTGAGTCAGTTGTTGTTCGCTGATGATACAGCGCTGGTGGCTGATTCATGTGAGAAACTGCAGAAGCTGGTGACTGAGTTTGGAAAAGTGTGTGGAAGAAGAAAGTTAAGAGTAAATGTGAATAAAAGCAAGGTTATTAGGTACAGTAGGGTTGAGGGTCAAGTCAATTGGGAGGTGAGTTTGAATGGAGAAAAACTGGAGGAAGTGAAGTGTTTTAGATATCTGGGAGTGGATCTGGCAGCGGATGGAACCATGGAAGCGGAAGTGGATCATAGGGTGGGGGAGGGGGCGAAAATCCTGGGGGCCTTGAAGAATGTGTGGAAGTCGAGAACATTATCTCGGAAAGCAAAAATGGGTATGTTTGAAGGAATAGTGGTTCCAACAATGTTGTATGGTTGCGAGGCGTGGGCTATGGATAGAGTTGTGCGCAGGAGGATGGATGTGCTGGAAATGAGATGTTTGAGGACAATGTGTGGTGTGAGGTGGTTTGATCGAGTGAGTAACGTAAGGGTAAGAGAGATGTGTGGAAATAAAAAGAGCGTGGTTGAGAGAGCAGAAGAGGGTGTTTTGAAGTGGTTTGGGCACATGGAGAGGATGAGTGAGGAAAGATTGACCAAGAGGATATATGTGTCGGAGGTGGAGGGAACGAGGAGAAGAGGGAGACCAAATTGGAGGTGGAAAGATGGAGTAAAAAAGATTTTGTGTGATCGGGGCCTGAACATGCAGGAGGGTGAAAGGAGGGCAAGGAATAGAGTGAATTGGAGCGATGTGGTATACCGGGGTTGACGTGCTGTCAGTGGATTGAAGCAAGGCATGTGAAGCGTCTGGGGTAAACCATGGAAAGCTGTGTAGGTATGTATATTTGCGTGTGTGGACGTATGTATATACATGTGTATGGGGGGGGGGGGGTGGGGCCATTTCTTTCGTCTGTTTCCTTGCGCTACCTCGCAAACGCGGGAGACAGCGACAAAGTATAATAAAAATGATAAATAATATATATATATATATATATATATATATATATATATATATATATATATATATATATATATATATATATATATCATTTTTTTTCATACTATTCGCCATTTCCCGCGTAAGCTAGATAGCGTTAGGAACAGAGGACTGGGCCTTTGAGGGAATATCCTCACCTGGCCCCCTTCTCTGTTCCTTCTTTTGGAAAATTAAAAAAAAAAACGAGAGGGGAGGATTTCCAGCCACCCGCTCCCTCCCCTTTTAGTCGCCTTCTACGACATGCAGGGAATACGTGGGAAGTGTTCTTTCTCCCCTATCCCCAGGGATAATATATATATATATATATATATATATATATATATATATATATATATATATATATATATATATATATATATATATATGTGCACTTTCGTGTAATAATCACATCATCAGGGGAGACACAAGAGAGAAATATAACAGTCAGTTGATATACATCGAAGAGACGAAGCTAGGACGCCATTTGGTAAACATGTGATTGTCCTGGCTTCGTCTCTTCGATGTATATCAACTGACTGTTATATTTCTCTCTTGTGTCTCCCCTGATGATGTGATTATTACACGAAAGTGCACTTGGGAACTTTTCGTGTTTCATTTTCCCCGTGGACTCATAGGAATATCTTGATCACACGCAAAATTGTGATCCTTTCCTTGCGCTACCTCGCAAACGCGGGAGACAGCGACAAAGTATAATAAAAAAAAAAAAAAAAATATATATATATATATATATATTTGCGCGTGTGGACGTGTATGTATATACATGTATGTATGTGGGTGGGTTGGGCCATTCTTTCGTCTGTTTCCTTGCGCTACCTCGCTAACGCGGGAGACAGCGACAAAGCAAAATAAATAGATTATAGATAAAATAGAATATATAAATAATATATTATATATATATAAATAAAATTTATATAATATATATATTATTAAAAAATAATTAAAATAATAATAATATATATATATTATTATATATATATATATATTATATATATATATATATATATATTATATATATATTTATTTATATTATTTTTATCTATTGATTTGCATAGGTTAAGATAAAAGAAAAAATAGTATAATATAACATAATTATATAATAATCAAATTAGAATATTATATAAACTTTTTATATTGTTTACCCAGACGATTAATGCATGTATTCATCATGAACAGACGTAAATATACCAATCGCTCAATTCACTCTATCACTATGATATCACTCACTACAATTTTCAACACCGAATATACAATAATTTTTTCATTTATCCAACTTTCCCCTACATTTTCAATCCCTGACACATCGTCAACCCCACTCCAACACAATACTCACTCTCTTCAACTCTCAATTCCTCCTCTTCATCTCCATGTCCCTAACACGCAACTCTCGAAATACACCTCTTGCTCCAATCTTATTCCCACAATCCTCTTCCCTTAGTTACCATCATCAAACACCTCACACCCTATCATGGTCTCTCATTAATCACTTCTCTTATCTTCCTCACTCATCCTCCTTGCCCAAATCCACTTTCATAACCACACCATCTTCTGCCTCTCTCACCACGCTCTTTTCTTTCCACACATCTCTCTTACCCTTACGTTACTCACTCGATCAAACCACCTCACACCACACATTGTCCTCAAACATCTCATTTCCAGCACATCCATCCTCCTGCGCACAACTCTATCCATAGCTCACGCCTCGCAACCATACAACATTGTTGGAACCACTATTCCTTCAAACATACCATTTTTGCTTTCCGAGATAATGTTCTCGACTTCCACACATTCTTCAAGGCCCCCAGGATTTTCGCCCCCTCCCCCACCCTATGATTCACTTCCGCTTCCATGGTTCCATCCGCTGCCAGATCCACTCCCAGATATCTAAAACACTTTACTTCCTCCAGTTTTTCTCCATTCAAACTTACCTCCCAATTGACTTGACCCTCAACCCTACTGTACCTAATAACCTTATACTAATTTATTATACTTTGTCGTTGTCTCCCGCGTTAGCGAGGTAGCGCAAGGAAACAGACGAAAGAATAGCCCAACCCACCCATATACACATGTATATATATATATATATATATATATATATATATATATATATATATATATATATATATATATATATTTTCTTTTTTTTTTATACTTTGTCGCTGTCTCCCGCGTTTGCGAGGTAGCGCAAGGAAACAGACGAAAGAAATGGCCCCCCCCCATACACATGTATATACATACGTCCACACACGCAAATATACATACCTACACAGCTTTCCATGGTTTACCTCAGACGCTTCACATGCCTTGATTTAATCCACTGACAGCACGTCAACCCCGGTATACCACATCGCTCCAATTCACTCTATTCCTTGCCCTCCTTTCACCCTCCTGCATGTTCAGGCCCCGATCACACAAAATCTTTTTCACTCCATCTTTCCACCTCCAATTTGGTCTCCCTCTTCTCCTCGTTCCCTCCACCTCCGACACATATATCCTCTTGGTCAATCTTTCCTCACTCATTCTCTCCATGTGCCCAAACCACTTCAAAACACCCTCTTCTGCTCTCTCAACCACGCTCTTTTTATTTCCACACATCTCTCTTACCCTTACGTTACTCACTCGATCAAACCACCTCACACCACACATTGTCCTCAAACATCTCATTTCCAGCACATCCATCCTCCTGCGCACAACTCTATCCATAGCCCACGCCTCGCAACCATACAACATTGTTAGAACCACTATTCCTTCAAACATACCCATTTTTGCTTTCCGAGATAATGTTCTCGACTTCCACACATTCTTCAAGGCCCCCAGAATTTTCGCCCCCTCCCCCACCCTATGATCCACTTCCGCTTCCATGGTTCCATCCGCTGCCAGATCCACTCCCAGATATCTAAAACACTTCACTTCCTCCAGTTTTTCTCCATTCAAACTCACCTCCCAATTGACTTGACCCTCAACCCTACTGTACCTAATAACCTTGCTCTTATTCACATTTACTCTTAACTTTCTTCTTCCACACACTTTACCAAACTCAGTCACCAGCTTCTCCAGTTTCTCACATGAATCAGCCACCAGCGCTGTATCATCAGCGAACAACAACTGACTCACTTCCCAAGCTCTCTCATCCCCAACAGACTTCATACTTGCCCCTCTTTCCAAAACTCTTGCATTTACCTCCCTAACAACCCCATCCATAAACAAATTAAACAACCATGGAGACATCACACACCCCTGCCGCAAACCTACATTCACTGAGAACCAATCACTTTCCTCTCTTCCTACACGTACACATGCCTTACATCCTCGATAAAAACTTTTCACTGCTTCTAACAACTTTCCTCCCACACCATATATTCTTAATACCTTCCACAGAGCATCTCTATCAACTCTATCATATGCCTTCTCCAGATCCATAAATGCTACATACAAATGCATTTGCTTTTCTAAGTATTTCTCACATACATTCTTCAAAGCAAACACCTGATCCACACATCCTCTACCACTTCTGAAACCACACTGCTCTTCCCCAATCTGATGCTCTGTACATGCCTTCACCCTCTCAATCAATACCCTCCCATATAATTTACCAGGAATACTCAACAAACTTATACCTCTGTAATTTGAGCACTCACTCTTATCCCCTTTGCCTTTGTACAATGACACTATATATATATATATACATATATATATATATATATATATATATATATATATATATATATATATATATATATATATATATATATATATATATATAAAGGTGGTCTTAATCAAGTGCATTTATTTGCTTGTACCATCTCCGCTGTCATAAAAACCACAATTAAGCTTCATACACAGAGCAAAAAAGTTCGGGTTTTAACTGTTGGCGAATTTCAAGCGTTTTTATTTACCAGTCAAATGTCTTTACATTTTTCTTTTACAACTGAACCAAAGATGATAAAAGATGTTTATTATAATGTCTCACGACGCGTGTCTCCTGTATGTTATCATGTGAAGTTCCCCTGGGTGGACAGACGTGAGGCACAGTGCTGGCCAGGAGCTTCTCGTGTTCGTGCTGCGTGGAATACACCCTCGAAACTTAGAAAATCCATGACAGGTCGAGGATATATATATTATTTTTTTTTTATTTTGCTTTGTCGCTGTCTCCCGCGTTTGCAAGGTAGCGCAAGGAAACAGACGAAAGAAATGGCCCAACCCACCCCCATACACATGTATATACATACACGTCCACACACGCAAATATACATACCTATACATCTCAATGTACACATATATATACACACACAGACACATACATATATACCCATGCACACAACTCACACTGTCTGCCTTTATTCATTCCCATCGCCACCTCGCCACACATGGAATACCATCCCCCTCCCCCCTCATGTATGCGAGGTAGCGCTAGTATAAGACAACAAAGGCCCCATTTGTTCACACTCAGACCCTAGCTGTCATGCAATAATGCCCGAAACCACAGCTCCCTTTCCACATCCAGGCCCCACACAACTTTCCATGGTTTACACCAGACGCTTCACATGCCCTGATTCAATCCACTGACAGCACGTCAACCCCGGTATACCACATCGTTCCAATTCACTCTATTCCTTGCCCGCCTTTCACCCTCCTGCATGTTCAGGCCCCGATCACACAAAATCTTTTTCACTCCATCTTTCCACCTCCAATTTGGTCTCCCACTTCTCCTCGTTCCCTCCACCTCCGACACATATATCCTCTTGGTCAATCTTTCCTCACTCATTCTCTCCATGTGCCCAAACAATTTCAAAACACCCTCTTCTGCTCTCTCAACCACACTCTTTTTATTTCCACACATCTCTCTTACCCTTACATTACTTACTCGATCAAACCACCTCACACCACACATTGTCTTCAGACATCTCATTTCCAGCACATCCACCCTCCTGCGCACAACTCTATCCATAGCCCACGCCTCGCAACCATACAACATTGTTGGAACCACTATTCCTTCAAACATAGCCATTTTTGCTTTCCGAGATAATGTTCTCGACTTCCACACATTCTTCAAGGCTCCCAGGATTTTCGCCCCCTCCCCCACCCTATTATTCACTTTCGCTTCCATGGTTCCATCCGCTGCCAGATACACTCCCAGATATCTAAAACACTTTACTTCCTCCAGTTCTTCTCCATTCAAACTTACCTCCCAATTGACTTGGCCCTCAACCCTACTGTACCTAATAACCTTGCTCTTATTCACATTTACTCTTAACTTTCTTCTTTCACACACTTTACCAAACTCAGTCACCAGCTTCTGCAGTTTCTAACATGAATCAGCCACCAGCGCTGTATCATCAGCGAACAACAACTGACTCACTTCCCAAGCTCTCTCATCCACAACAGACTGCATACTTGCCCCTCTTACCAAAACTCTTGCATTCACCTCCCTAACAACCCCATCCATAAACAAATTAAACAACCATGGAGACTTCACACACCCCTGCCGCAAACCTACATTCACTGAGAACCAATCACTTTCCTCTCTTCCTACACGTACACATGCCTTACATCCTCGATAAAAACTTTTCACTGCTTCTAACAACTTGCCTCCCACACCATATATTCTTAATACCTTCCACAGAGCATCTCTATCAACTCTATCATATGCCTTCTCCAGATCCATAAATGCTACATACAAATGCATTTGCTTTTCTAAGTATTTCTCACATACATTCTTCAAAGCAAACACCTGATCCACACATCCTCTACCACTTCTGAAACCACACTGCTCTTCCCCAATCTGATGCTCTGTACATGCCTTCACCCTCTCAATCAATACCCTCCCATATAATTTACCAGGAATACTCAACAAACTTATACCTCTGTAATTTGAGCACTCACTCTTATCCCCTTTGCCTTTGTACAGTGTCACTATGCACACATTCCGCCAATCCTCAGGCACCTCACCATAAGTCATACATACATTAAATAACCTTACCAACCAGTCAACAATACAGTCACCCCCTTTTTCAATAGATTCCACTGCAATACCATCCAAACCCGCTGCCTTGCCGGCTTTCATCTTCCGCAAAGCTTTTACTACCGCTTCTCTTTTTACCAAATCATTTTCCCTAACCCTCTCACTTTGCACACCACCTCGACCAAAACACCCTATATCTGCCACTCTATCATCAAACACATTCAACAAACCTTCAAAATATTCACTCCATCTCCTCACATCACCACTACTTGTTATCACCTCCCCATTAGCGCCCTTCACTGAAGTTCCCATTTGCTCCCTTGTCTTACGCACTTTATTTACCTCCTTCCAGAACATCTTTTTATTCTCCCAGAAATTTAATGATACTCTCTCACCCCAACTCTCATTTGCCCTCTTTTTCACCTCTTGCACCTTTCTCTTGACCTCCTGTCTCTTTCTTTTATACATCTTCCACTCAATTGCAATTTTTCCCTGCAAAAATCGTCCAAATGCCTCTCTCTTCTCTTTCACTAATAATCTTACTTCTTCATCCCACCTCTCACTACCCTTTCTAATCAACCCACCTCCCACGCTTCTCATGCCACAAGCATCTTTTGCGCACTCCATCACTGATTCCCTAAATACATCCCATTCCTCCCCCACTCCCCTTACTTCCATTGTTCTCACCTTTTTCCATTCTGTACCCAGTCTCTCCTGGTACTTCCTCGCACAAGTCTCCTTCCCAAGCTCACTTACTCTCACCACCCTCTTCACCCCAACATTCACTCTTCTTTTCTGAAAACCCATACAAAACCCATATATATATATATATATATATATATATATATATATATCTTTCTTTCTTTCAAACTATTCGCCATTTCCCGCATTAGCGAGGTAGCATTAAGAACAGAGGCCTGGGCCTTTGAGGGAATACCCTCACCTGGCCCAATTCTCTGTTCCTTCTTTTGGAAAATTAAAAAAAACGAGAGGGGAGGATTTCCAGCCCCCCGCTCCCTCCCCTTTTAGTCGCCTTCTACGACACGCAGGGAATACGTGGGAAGTACTCTTTCTCCCCTATCCCCAGGGAATATATATATATATATATGGGGATAGGGGAGAAAGAATACTTCCCACGTATTCCCTGTGTGTCGTAGAAGGCGACTAAAAGGGAAGGGAGCGGGGGGCTGGAAAACCTCCCCTCTTTTTTTTTTTCTTTTTTTTTTCCCAAAGGAAGGAACAGAGAAGGGGGCTGGATGAGGATGTTTCCTCAGAGGCCCAGTCCTCTGTTCTTAACGCTACCTCGCTGACGCGGGAAATGGCGAATAGTATGAAAGAAAGAAAAAGAAAAGAATATATATATATATATATATATATATATATATATATATATATATATATATATATATATATATATATATACAGAGAGAGAGAGAGAGAGAGAGAGAGAGAGAGAGAGAGAGAGAGAGAGAGAGAGAGAGAGAGAGAGAGAGAGAGAGAGAGAGAGAGAGAGAGAGAGAGAGAGATAGCAGAACAGAACACCATTTTCTTGTCAAACAGTGATTCCGGCATAGTCCAATAACTAACGGGTTTGACAGGTCATTTTGAAGCACATCACCGTTGATATATAAACAACAACAATAACCTGTATTTGCCCCGCGGGATGAGAGCTTCCGAAATGAATTACAAGAAAATGGGGGAAGTCAATTATACGTTTCCTTTTTAATATCGGAAAACTTTATAGATATCTGTCTTCAAATGTGGCGTTTACTGTATTCTTATAGTTTTCACAGGAAAAAGAAATGCACTCTCAGGAACATACAAACAGATAAACAGGCAAACAGACATCCTGGTGATTGTATGTAACGCAGGTAATGTATGCAGAGACCTTGTGAGGTTCCTAGTAGTCACTATTCCCTTGGAAGACAAACCATTATGGATCATACAGGGACAGGCGCAGGCATGCGAAAGTCTTTGCATTTGATCTAATTTTGTGGCATGAAAGAAATATAAAAAACTTAAAATTATTTACATAGAATTTTATATTTTGGTTTCCTTCAAAAATATACGATGAAAACCGTTCACAATAACGTAAGATAACAAGTTTTTAAGTCGTTGTGTGACATGAGACTGATAATGGTGTTGAAGTACATGAGGTTGCTGTGATAAGGCTGTGATAAGGCTGGAGATGAAACTGAAGTTATAGGTAAATGTTTGAGAAAGACGGAATGTCACGCTAACATATCAGACCAGATCACTTGGCGAACAAGTCCTACGTAATGTAGGAACAATTATGAAAAAGTAGAATTTTATAACATTTTCATGTAGATATTCTAAAACGAAGAATTGTACCGGTAAATTTTTTGGCATTGTATTACAAGCTAGTAATTTTAATCTATATTTACTCAGAAAAGAAAAGAAGCATTTTTATCTTTGTAAATTATCTCGATAATGACCAGGCTAACAGCCACTACCCCGCTCACCACCTTGATCAGCCCTGCGTGTGTCCGTGGCTTCGTCAGTGGGCGGAGCCACGACCCTCGGACCGTTAATATACAAAGTTTCCATCAGCTGATTTTTGTTTACCATGACTCAGCAGGACGGGTGGCAGGACCTAACTGGCTTCTCTTGTACACTACAGAAACGTCCCAAGTAATAAAGCTTTTATATGTATATATTTAAATATATTCTGAGAAATATCAAAATGATTTATGAATATAGACGTCGTACCCTCAGGCCATGGTCATCCTGTCCTCATTAACGTTTTTGCCTCAAGGATTTCAAGCGTTACGAGGATTTACGGTTAATCGTGTCGCTACAGTTTCCTTCCTAATTATCCCTCCCACACAGGTGGCTCACTGGCTCCACCTGCCTCCCGACGAAAGACGCTCATGTTGAAGGTATAGAATATTAAGTTACTGATATTAGATATGTCACATAAAATGTAATGTTATATTGTATTTTGTTATACATGACAATATTCCGTTCACATACATCACTCACGGCACAAAACGCGTCCCAGACACTGACATCACTCTTGAAGTATACTGTATAGAGATAAAACTGTTAAGCATTTAATGCAACGTAGTCAACACCTACATATCTCACCTCACCTCATGCCTCCCTAGATACAACGTAGTCAACACCTACATATCTCACCTCACCTCACCTCATGCCTCCCTAGATACAACGTAGTCAACACCTACATACCTCATCTCACCTCACTCATGCCCCCCTAGATACAGCGTAGTTAACACCTACATATCTCTCCTCACTTCATGCCTCCTTAGATACAGAACCTGACCAGCACAGCCGGCACCTGTTGTGTGGAGGCTTCAACACCCACCATCCTGCATGGTCCAACACTCACACCTGGAGGTGAACTGCTATATCATAAATCACCTGCGTCCCTTCGACACCCTCACCTTACGCAACCAGCCAACCGGACTGCCACCTCTCCATCTCCGGTAGCCAACCTAACCAAACATTACCTTCTGCATCTCAACACTGCGCACAGGGACCATCTAAGCACGCGAAATGAACTCAGCTCTGACCATTTACCCTTTCTGATAACACTTAACTTAGATCGGCCAGCGTTCAGACTGTATATACAAGTCAGGCTTCAAGAATCTACCCTCTAGAATTTTGCATTCCCCTTGAATTACCACCTCACGCCTCATCAACACACCCAGCCAAGCTAGGAGGATGCACGTACCACAAGAACATGCAAAGCAGTATAGCCCAGAATTCATCCCACAAAATACAGCCCTCATACGCAAGCAAACTCTAAACAATATCACCTCTAAAGTAATTGTCAGCATACTACCGGCAGACAGACACACCTTCCTTGACGCTGCCCACCGCAGAACCATCACCGACCAACTCTGGAGGACAAGAAAACCCACTCATCCCATACCATGCCAACCCCCACACTGGGTCTGATTGATTTGTGCCTCTTATCTGCGGCTGGTTTGTTGTTCACCCCGAGGCTCATCCTGTGAGTGGAAGCTCGAGATGATTACACACATCACGAAGGGTCGTTGTCAGGACCCAGTGGGCAGGTAATCATGACATAGATTGTTACGAAGTTGGTTCTTAACATAGCTGAGTCTTCTGTGTAATAGATTTAGCGACTAGACGCAAAAATTGGATGCAATCTTCAAGTTTCATGTGTTTTGTTTGAGGTGTTGTGCCAATTCTGGTAAGGTTTGGAGTGGACGTTGTCCGTAAAAGGCTCTATTTTTCACAGCATATGATGAAGTGTTCCAGTTTGTGTCTATATTTCTGGCCACAAACTTTACTGTTGACACGATCAACATCTCCAGATAGGCCGAGCCGCCAGTAGTATTCATATCTCTGCCTTAATGTAACAATGATAACATCTTGTGTTGTGCTGATCTGGTTACTCTGTGTTTTCCTTTACATTGTGATGGAAGATGTTTCTGCTCGTGCCTTTTGCACTCTGTTTACCTTAAAAAAAGTCTGTTAGTTCCTTCGTCATTAAAGTTTTAAGAATCTTAATTGACAATCCAATGTTCTTTCAACAGCCTGTTTACAAATTTAAGTTTGGCTAAATCATCAATTGTATCGTGCTCTGGGAGGCCTGTATGACACGGACTCCACAGCGTCTTGATTGAAATTCCGTGACTAATGATGTCTGCATATTTGTCTGTGGCTTCAGTAGTGAGAAGAGAGGATTATTGAGCTGTCAGCGGCGGTGATGCAGGAATTTCTTTAGTATTTTTAACTGATCTATTGCCATCGGTCTGGATCACAGTGGAAACAATTGCAGCCCTAAACAGCATTCTCTTTACCAAAGACCTTACAAAGATACTCATGAAACACGACTAAAGAATTAGCTACAAATGAGCCACACCCTTAAACAAAACAGTCATAAAAATCTTCATCAACTCCACCCCGAAACAGCTGCACACCCACCGCTCACACACACGCACACACTGATATTGAAAATGCAATTAAGACCAGAAAGAGCTGCTTTGCAACTGGCCCCGATAACATATCAAACTCCCACATTAAACACTTATGCCCAAATGTAGACCAAGCACTTACCTTCAGACAGCTTCAGGTTACACAGTAATATCCCACGCATGGAACCTTGCCAACACAATACCCATCCTGACCCTCTCTAGGCCTCCTTATCGTTTTCTCTTTTCGCCCTTTATCGCTGTTGTCTTTCCATTGCTATCCAGACTCTTCGAAAATTCACTCGACAACAGAATCACTTTTTCAGCCACACATCTCGGCTTGCGGCCCACGCAGCCCACTGCCACGTACCTTCCACACCACATCCTGGAGGGCTTCAACCTCTCACAACACAGTGTATCCCTCCCCACTGTACTGTTGGCAGTGGATGTCACCTGTTCCCCGTTACGTCCTCACACAAAAGATGCCCGACAGCGTCCTCCACAAAAATGATAAGAAGTGGTTAACCAGTTTTATATCTGGCCGACGACCCAAAGTTATTCACGAAGTCCAATTCCAAAACGTTCAAAAATTTTACATTGGGGTTCCTCAAGGAGCAGCTGTGTATGTAACGCTCTTCAGTCTCTTTGGCGTGACCTCCCAACGCCTCCTACATGCCACACTGTAGAGGTCTTCTCCTGTGTGGACGTCACCATAGTTGCATCACGACGCCCCGACACTACCCAGGCAACAACGTTCAACATTACAACATACACTTGGAACATTAGCTCACTGAGGGCAACGTCTGCAGCCACACAGATTTCCACTTATATCTTCTTAACCTCAGACAGAAACGTATCGAACCCGTGCCCTCACATCAGCCAGTGAGGGAAGGGTAATCTGTGGTGCTCGGCAGGTGTTTGTAGATCCGGTTCTTAAACGAGAAAAGTTACAGGAGGAGGGAAAACCGAGAGATATAGCGAAGTCCACCACTAGGCTGCTCCAGGAAAGACTGTTGTAATGCTCAGTCCTGGAGTGGCTGATCTGCAACACAGAAACATTATCTAGACGGCGTCGTGCCTCGTGTCCAAACCTTGGTGGCAGCGGCACGTGCTGGCACATCACGTGAACACGTACGGTGATATATGTATGTAGGACTGACAGAAGACAGCAATAATATATATATATATATATATATATATATATGTATATATATATATATATATATATATATATATATATATATATATATATATATACATATATATATATATATATATTATATTTTTATTATACTTTGTCGCTGTCTCCCACGTTAGCGAGGTAGCGCAAGGAAACAGACGAAAGAATGGCCCAACCCACCCACATACACATGTATATACATAAACGTCCACAAACGCACATATACATACCTGTACATTTTAATGTATACATACGTATACATACACAGACATATACATATATACACATACATATTCATACTTGCTGCCTTCATCCATTTCTGTCGCCACCCCGCTACACATGAAATGGCACCCCTCCTCCCCCTGCGCGCGTGCGAGGTAGCGCTAGGAAAAGACAACAAAAGGCCACATTCGTTCACACTCAGTCTCTAGCTGTCATGTATAATGCACCGAAACCACGGCTTCCTTTCCACATCCAGGCCCCACAAAACTTACCCCAGACGCTTCACATGCCCTGGTTCAATCCATTGACAGCACGTCGACCCCGGTATACTACATCGTTCCAATTCACTCTATTCCTTGCACGCCTTTCACCCTCCTGCATGTTCAGGCCCTGAACGCTCAAAATCTTGTTCACTCCATCCCTCCACCTCTAATTTGGTCTCCCACTTCCCCTCGTTCCCTTCACCTATGACACATATATCCCTCTTGGTCAGTCTTTTCTCACTCATTCTCTCCATGTGACCAAACCATTTCAATACACCCTCGTCTGTTCTCTCAACCGCATTCTTTTTATCACCACACATCTCTTGTACCCTCTCATTACCGAGTCGGTCAAACCACTTCACACCACATATTGTCCTCAAACATCTCATTTCCAACACATCCACCTTCCTCCGCACAACCCCATCTTTAGCCCATGCCTCACAGCCATATAACATTGTAGGAACCACTATTCCTTCAAAACATACCCATTTTTGCTCTCCGAGATAACGTTCTTGCCTTCCACACATTCTTCAACGCTCCCAGAACCTTCGCCCCCTCCCCCACCCTGTGACTCACTTCCGCTTCCATGGTTCTATCCGCTGCTAAATCCACTCCCGGATATCCAAAACTCTTCTCTTCCTCCAGTTTTTCTCCATTCAAACTTACCTCCCAGTTGACTTGTCCCTCAACCCTACAAAACCTAATAACCTTGCTCTTATTCACAATTACTCTCAGCTTTCTTCTTTCACACACTTCACCAAGCTCAGTCACCAGCTTCTGCAGTTTCTCACCCGAATCAGCCATCAGCGCTGTATCATCAGCGAACAACAACTGACTCACTTTTCAAGCTCTCTCATCCACAACAGACTGCATACTTGCCCCTCTCTTCAAAACTCTTGCATTCACATCCCAACCCCATCCATAAACAAATTGAACAACCTTGGAGACATCACACACCCCTGCCGCAAACCTACATTCACAGAGAACCAATCACTTTCCTCGCTTCCTACTCGTACACATGCCTTATATCCTCGATAAAAAACTTTTCACTGCTTCAAGCAATTTACCTCCCACACCATATATATATATATATATATATATATATATATATATATATATATATATATATATATATATATATATATATATATATATGGCCTTGAATTTGTCCACCATGGAAGAGAGAAGAATTATGGGTTCCTTAATCTAAACTTCTAATTTCTTCAACCAGTTTGATAACGTCAGCTGTAAACAGGTCTTCCAGATATGTAAGGTTCAGACGCTAGAGATCATGACGTAACAATGACCAAGAAGTATATCAGGAAAGACGTGAAGGAGTACTTGTATAAGAGCAGTTGATGACTGGTGTGAAGTGAAATACGAAATAATGTGGCCAGCGTACACGAGTTAAAAAAAAAAAGAAGAAATAATAGAAAATGTTCAAGAGACGGGGCCCCACGTTATGGGGGAAGTCTACAATACATCTAGATTTGGGATACCCCACGGTGCACCTAGATGTCGGGGTGGGGGGGGGGGGCACTCGACGTTACACCTAGATATGCGGTACTTGAAGATACCCCGAGATGAATATGGATACTCAACTGTAAACCCGCAGGGATAGAGGGTAGGTAGAGGGTACTCGACATTGCACGTATATAGTGTACTCAGCGGTACACCTAGATCAATAGAGGGTACTCAGCGGTACACCGAGATCAATAGAGGGTACTCAGCGGTACACCTAGATCAATAGAGGGTACTCAGCGATACACCGAGATCAATAGAGGGTACTCAGCGGTACACCGAGATCAATAGAGGGTACTCAGCGGTACACCTAGATCAATAGAGGGTACTCAGCGATACACCGAGATCAATAGAGGGTACTCAGCGGTACACCGAGATCAATAGAGGGTACTCAGCGGTACACCTAGATCAATAGAGGGTACTCAGCGATACACCGAGATCAATAGAGGGTACTCAGCGGTACACCGAGATCAATAGAGGGTACTCAGCGGTACACCGAGATCAATAGAGAGTACTCAGCGGTACACCTAGATCAATAGAGGGTACTCAGCGGTACACCGAGATCAATAGAGGGTACTCAGCGATACACCGAGATCAATAGAGGGTACTCAGCGGTACACCGAGATCAATAGAGAGTACTCAGCGGTACACCTAGATCAATAGAGGGTACTCAGCGGTACACCGAGATCAATAGAGGGTACTCAGCGATACACCGAGATCAATAGAGAGTACTCAGCGGTACACCTAGATCAATAGAGGGTACTCAGCGGTACACCGAGATCAATAGAGGGTACTCAGCGGTACACCTAGATCAATAGAGGGTACTCAGCGGTACACCTAGATCAATAGAGGGTACTCAGCGGTACACCTAGATCAATAGAGGGTACTCTGCGGTACACCTAGATCAATAGAGGGTACTCAGCGGTACACCTAGATCAATAGAGGGTACTCAGCGGAACACCTAGATATACGTGGCTCTGTGAGACTACGCAAGATTACAGCATGGTCCATCTTGACCCAGATTTGTGATGCTTACTCGTAGTATAGTTTTTGAGGGTGGAGTATTATTGCCTCTACCATGTACATCGTAATGCATTTGTCGATTGTAAATTTTTTATTGTATCAGTTGAATGTGAAGTTTTATGGCATCTGTCAAGTGTAAAGTGTTATTGCATCTGTCGATTGTAAATTTATGTTGCATCTGTCCAATGTAAAGTTTTATTGCTCTGTCGAGTGTAAAGTATTATAGCATCTGGCAAGTGTAAAGTCTTATTGCATCTGTATAGTGAAAAGTCTTATCGCTTCTGTCTAGTGTAGTGTTGCTATTCATGTCTTGTGTCGTTACATTGCAGATGTCGAATGTAAAATCTTATTGCATCTGTCGAGTGTATAGTCTTCATGCAGCTGTCGACTGTAGTGTTATTGCAGCTGTCGAAGATAAACTCTTCTTGCATTTTATCGACAGTATAGTCTTATCGCAGGTGTCGAGTGTAAAGTTTTTACTACAGGTGTTGAGTGTAAAGTTTTACTACAGGTGTCGAGTGTAAGGTCATATGACAGGTGTGTAAGGTGAAGATGAAGGTACACACACAAGCTCGACCTGGGTGAGGGAGGCAGAACGGGATGTGAACCAGCTACACACAGGGAGGCTTGTGCATGCAGACACGGGCACATGTAGTTACTTTAAGAGGCGATTATTCTGCAGTCGTCATGAATGCTGATGTGTGCATGACAGCTGTGAGACCACAGCGAGGGCAGGCAGCACGCATGACATCCCAGAGGATCGATTTATCATTGTGAATGACGACCATCCTGACCTTAATATGATGGGAGTCATGTGAGTTACATGTTGTCGAACGTTATGTGCAAGATGGTGCGAGTGTATGTGTCTGGGCTGAGTACCAGGAACCCACGTGTATGTGGAATAGAAAGAAAAGACATTGCTAGGCCAAGGAGGGGAACTAGGCAACCACCGTAGGGCTGGCTCACTGTGCCGCCGACCTAACCTCATCCATACCCAGGCGGTTATACCACCTGGTCGATGACTGTCGACCACCCGCTGTATACATCATGTGTGGCGGTATTTGTGTGTTACGACCAGGGAGTCTTACACTCGTGTTGCCCCGCCTCTCACCCTTGTGTATATGTACTATGTCTTTGCTTGTCATGTGTTTATGTACATGAACACACACACACACACACACACACACACACACCAGTTTGAGCCAGGTACTAATTTAACGACCATTTCCGAAGGGAGGATGAACCGCTAGGATTAGCTGTGGGTCGACTGCCGTGCCCAGGATTCGAATCCATGTGGGTTCGACGCCGGCCGGGTCCATGCTAACTTACAGCCAGTAATGCTAACCGTGTGTGTGTGTGTGTGTGTGTGTGTGTGTGTGTGTGTGTTTTATTGAATGAATGAGAATATGTATTGTTTTTTGACAACCGTAACATCTATATTTAACCTATTTCGTTTAACCAACAAATTATTTCAAAATACCTAACGTTCCAGACCCGTACAATGTTGCCTGACCAACGTAGCGTCCGCAGTAATTTGCGTGAATTTGAGGCCTTAATGAATGAATTCGCATGTTGCGAATGACTGGCGAAATGAAATTAGCGAGAGTGAAGGGCTGTAGTAGTGTGTCAAAGTGATGAAGGTGCAGGACACAGCGTGTGGCTGTCGAGAAATATTCCACTCGTGTTTCGCTATACAGTTTGGGCTCCTGGGTTCACGACGTCACTTTACATCATGCTTACGTCAACGTTGCACATTACGATCTCCACTGACAACAACAGGCTGGTAATTATGTGTCAATAATTCGTTATCATGTCTGCTAATTTCATGGTGATCCACCATGTAGAAGTGGTCGCCAACGTAGGTGCCAGAATGGTCTCGTGATTGGCCGAGGAATGAGACAACGATCATCATGTGGGAGATCACTGAGCAGGTTCAGAGCTGCACTAATTACCCGTTTCATCGACCAACACCTAATGGTGGATGAACAGCTAAGTTGACTGTAGACCGACCGCCGCAACCAGGATTCGAACTTATACGCTGAACCCTGGGCGGCCCGTGAATGCGTCACGGTCAGGAACGCTGACCGTTACACCACGGAGGTCCATGATTGTGTGTTCCTGTCAGTTGCTGTATGTCTTTCATGATTTTCGGGTGACGTGCATTTGTACGCAGGTCAGGGCAACGGATGCCGTCGTGGAATACGTCCATGTTTGCGTTCGGTTATTTTGACTGTGTATCAACTTCATCCTCCAGAGCAATGCCCGACGTGCCAACACTTCAATCTGTTTCTTCTGGATCACCACAAGTTAGACTTTAGTGTGATGTCTTTTTTAAGGTGTCTTTCCCGTATATGTTAATTATTCCATTGGCCCAGCTTTACATGGCGTTCAGTGTCTATGGTTAACGCTTCTCTCGCCACGTAGTATTGATTTCCATTCTTGTTTAGAGCCGCTTGTGCCCGCTAGACACACCCAGATTTGTTTGCGTTTCTTATTACTTTGGTTCATGGTTCATGGGAGCCCTCCGAAGCCTCGAATCCTGCCTTTAAAGCTTCGACTCTTGCTTGTGAAGCTTCGTATCAGCGTGTGAAGTTTCTATTCCTGTCAACAAGACTTCAAACCGCGTTTGTTGAGGCTTTTATTCCTGCTTGTGTCGTGCTGACGAGAAATACGGCACGTTGTGAACTCCTAACTAGTAATCATACAAAGAAAAATTATATAGAAATTTAACTGAGTGCTCTTCACCGAGAACAGTCTATTTTTCTTAGAGCCGTAGCTCTGGTGAAGGAAGGGTTGGGTTAGTGTTGCAAATGGACGTACATGGAAGACGTTGTTGCTGGTAGGGTCGGGTGGACGTGTTGATGGCCAGGTTAGCTGTGGACTGACTCTTTGATGTGACGACGCACAGCTGCCGCAGAATGTTAAGTTCCTTGAACCTTTTGAGCATGACGGCACGACCCCTCAAGCACCACGGTATGTCCCCCTTCAGTATTAGGGTAATGGTTATCAACCTGGGGTCCTGAGAGCCACAGGGGCCGACAACTAAGATTTTCAGGTTCGCGGCAGGCTATGAAAAGTAGAATTTTTTCAAGAAAAAAAGGGAAATATGAATTAAGTACTCTATTAGTTTTTTGGACTTGGTAGGCTAGCTGATTACCCCTGTGGTAATACAGTGGTTATGCTAATGCTATAAGTACGGGCGAAAATGGAGAGAAATGTCCGTCGGAAAAAAAAAAAATCTTGAGCTTTCACTTGTCTCTCCCTCCCCTCGTCAGCTGGCAATATATAAACAGTTTGTGTGCTGCCATCTGTTGACGAAAAACGGAACTAGTCTCAGTCCCCGAGTTACCCCGGGCTTGTACATGAAAACCAAAACCTCGACATCTCTCGTGATTTTTGTATTTTTTCAGTTGCTCTCATTTTCCCCGTAAATATTTGCTTTAGCAAATCAAATGGATAATTATTTGTTTCCAAAATATTCTAATTGTCAACAATGAAACACAAAAGGTGTTCTCTTTTTCCCCTGATAAGACTCCTTTCGTTTTTTATTTTCGTAGGAATCCATCGAGGGAAAGGTATATTAGAGATGGCTGATACAACAGTCTATATCATGAAGTTTAATCCAAACATTTCAACACAGTTGTTGTCCACAATGCAAGACAGTTGTGTCAAAACGTCTCGATTAAACTCTGTATTGTACACTGATGTCTCAATCACCAACTCTACTCCAATATATGTCGACATAGAAGTTACACACACACACAATATATATATATATATATATATATATATATATATATATATATATATATATATATATATATATAGACAGAGAGAGAGAGAGAGAGAGAGAGAGAGAGAGAGAGAGAGAGAGAGAGAGAGAGAGAGAGAGAGAGAGAATCATTTCTGTAAAAGTTCGTCCGTCCTCTGGACGGTAGTTGTCTATATTTCGTTGTCATCTTTTTACCACAATTTGCCAGTGACATGGCGGTTGCTAGTGTGTGTGTGTGTGTGTGTGTGTGTGTGTGTGTGGCCTGCGGACCAGCCTAGAGGGAGGCAGTAAGGGGAGGTGAGGGGGGGGGTCATCAGCAGGCTTACAGCAGCCTCCAAGCGTGGCCAACGTGTGGGAATGTAGGCGAAGCGCGCGCCCTCCAGGTCTTCTCTATATAATACAAGCCACCACAGGTCACCCTTCCTACTGCTCTCACTGGCCAGTGCTCCATTCCACTCACATCCACAACCAAGATGTTATTATCATTATTATTATTATTATTATTATTATTATTATTATTATTATTATTATTTTTCTTTCTTTTAAACTATTCGCCATTTCCCGCGTTAGCGAGGTAGCGTTAAGAACAGAGGACTGGGCCTTTTTTGGCATATCCTCACCTGGCCCCACTCTGTTCCCTCTTTTGGAAAATTAAAAAAAAACGAGAGGGGAGGATTTCCAGCCCCCCGCTCCCTCCCCTTTTAGTCGCCTTCTACGACACGCAGGGAATACGTGGGAAGTATTCTTAATCCCCTATCCCCAGGGATATTATTATTATTATCATTATTATTATTATTAGTAGTAGTAGTAGTCGTAGTATATTTCCTTTCCCGACGGATATAACTAAAATATTGTTTCCACTTGTGTTCGAAATTTGCTGCATTATTATTATTATTTCATTACGTCAAGGTATGATGACAGCAGGAGTTGAAGCCTGATGGTTGCAGGGTTGAGGCCTGATGGTTGCAGGAGTTGAAGCCTGATGGTTGCAGGGTTGAGGCCTGATGGTTGCAGGGTTGAGGCCTGATGGTTGCAGGGTTGAGGCCTGATGGTTGCAGGGGTTGAAGCCTGATGGTTGCAGGGTTGAGGCCTGATGGTTGCAGGGGTTGAAGCCTGATGGTTGCAGGGGTTGAAGCCTGATGGTTGCAGGGTTGAGGCCTGATGGTTGCAGGGGTTGAAGCCTGATGGTTGCAGGGTTGAGGCCTGATGGTTGCACGGGGTTGAAGCCTGATGGTTGCAGGGTTGAGGCCTGATGGTTGCAGGGGTTGAAGCCTGATGGTTGCAGGGTTGAGGCCTGATGGTTGCAGGGTTGAGGCCTGATTGTTGCAGGGGGTGAAGCCTGATGGTTGCAGGTATTGAGGCCTGATTGTTGCAGGGGGTGAAGCCTGATGGTTGCAGGTATTGAGGCCTGATTGTTGCAGGGGGTGAAGCCTGATGGTTGCCGGTATTGAGGCCTGATTGTTGCAGGGGGTGAAGCCTGATGGTTGCAGGTATTGAGGCCTGATTGTTGCAGGGGGTGAAGCCTGATGGTTGCAGGTATTGAGGCCTGATTGTTGCAGGGGGTGAAGCCTGATGGTTGCAGGGTTTGAGGCCTGATGGTTGCAGGTATTGAGACCTGATGGTTGCAGAGGTTGAAGCCTGATGGATGCTAGGGTTGAGGCATGACTGTTGCAGGGGTTGAGGCCTGATGGTTGATGGGGTTGAGGTCTGATAGTTGCAGGGTTGAGGCCTGATGCTTGCATGGGTTGAGGCGTGCTGGCTGCAAGGGTTGAAGCCGATGGATGCAGGGGATGACGCCTGATAGTTGCAGGGGTTGAGGACTGATGGTTGCAGGGGTTGAGGCCTGATGGTTGCAGGGGATGAAACTTGATGGTTGCAGGGGTCGAGGCTTGATGGTTGCATGTGTTGAGGCCTTATGGTTGCAGGGGTTGAGGCATGATTGTTGCAGGGTTTGAGGCCTGATGGTTGCAGGGGTTGAGGCCTGATGGTTGCAGTGGTTGAGGCCTGATGGTTGCAGGGATTAAGGCCTGATCGTTGGAGGGGTTGAGGACTGATGGTTGCAGGGTTTGAGGCCTGATGGTTGCAAGGGTTGAGGCATGATTGTTGCAGTGGATGAGGCATGATTGTTGCAGGGGTTGAGGCCTGATGGTTGCAGGGGTTGAGGCCTGATGGTTGCAGGGGTTGAGGCCTAATGGTTGCAGGGGTTGAGGCCTGATGTTGCAAGGGATTGAGGACTATGAATTGTGTTGCAGGGGTTGAGGCCTAATGGTTGCAGGGGTCGAGGCCTGATGGTTGCAGGGTATGAGACCTGATGGTTGCATAGTTTGACTTGATGGTTGCAGGGGTTGAAGCTTGATGGTTGCAGGGGTTGAGGCCTGATAGTTGCAGGGTTGAGGCATTATTGTTGCAGGGGTTGAGGCCTGATAGTTGCAGGTGTTGAGTTCTTATGGTTGCAGGGGTTGAGGCATGATTGTTGCAGTGGTTGAGGCCTGGTGGTTGCAGGGGATGAGGCCTGATGGTTGCAGAGGTTGAGGCCTGATAGTTGCAGGGATTGAGGCCTGATGGTTGCAGGGATTGAGGCAAGATGGTTGCAAGGGTTGATGCATGATTGTAACAGGCGCTGAGGCATGATTGTTGCAGGGGTTGAAACTTGATGGTTGCAGGGTTTGAGGCCTGATAGTTGCAGGGGTTGAGGCCTGATAGTTGCAGGGGTTAAGGCCTAATGGTTGCAGCGGTTGAGACCTAGTTGTTGCATGGGTTGAAACCTGATGGTTGCATGGGTTGAGGGTTGATTGTTGCAAAGGTTGAAGCCTGATGGTTGTATGGGTTGAGGCCTGATGGTTGCAGAGGTTGAGGGTTAATGGTTGCAAAGGTTGAAGCCTGATCGTTGCATGGGTTGAGACCTGATGGTTGCAGGTATTGAGGCCTGATTGTTGCAGGGGATGAGACCTGATGGTTGCCGGGGTTGAGGCCTGATGGTTGCAGGTTTTGAGGCCTGATGGTTGCAGGGGTTGAGGCCTGATGGCTGCATGTATTGAGGCCTGATGGTTGCAGTGGATGACACCTGATGGTTGCAGGGGATGAGACCTGATGGTTGCAGGAGTTGAGTTTGATGGTGACAGGGGTTGAGACCTGATGGTTGCAGCAGATGAGACCTGATGGTTGCAGTGTTGATGCCTGATAGTTGCAGGGGTTAAGGCCTTATGGTTGCAGGGTTGAGGCCTGTTGGTTGCAGGGGTTGAGGCCTGATGGCTGCAGGGGTTGAGGCCTGATAGATGCACGGGTTGAGGCCTGATGGTTGTAGGGTTGAGCCTGATAGTTGCAGGGGTTGAGGCCTGAGGGTTGTAGGGTTGAGGCCTGATAGTTAAGGGGATGAGACCTGATGGTTGCAGGGGTTAAGGCCAGATGGTTGTAGGAGCTAAAGCCAGTTGGTTGCAGAGGTTGATGCCAGATGGTTCAGAGGCTGAGCCCTGGTGGTTGTAGGGGATGAGACCTGATGATTGTAGAAGATGAGCCCTGATGGTTGCAGAGTTAAATGCCTGATGGTTGCAGGGGTTGAGGCCTGGTGGTTGCAGGGGATGAGACCTGATGGTTGCAGGGGTTGAGTCCCGATGGTTGATGGGGTTGAGGCCTGATGGTTGCAGAGTTTAAGGCCTGATGGTTGCAGGGGATGAGACTTGATGGTTGCAGGGGTTGAGACGTGATAGTTGCAGGGGATGAGACCTGATGGTTGCAGGGGATGAGGCCAGATGGTTGCAGGGGATGAGACCTGATGGTTGCAGGGGTTGAGGCCTGATGGTTGCAGAGTTTAAGGCCTGATGGTTGCAGGGGATGAGACTTGATGGTTGCAGGGGTTGAGACGTGATAGTTGCAGGGGATGAGACCTGATGGTTGCAGGGGATGAGGCCTGATGGTTGCAGGGGATGAGACCTGATGGTTGCAGGGGTTGAGACCTGATGGTTGCAAGGGGTTAGATTTAGCCTGATTGTTGCAGGGGATGAGGCCTGATGGTTTCAGGGGTGAGTAATGATAGTTGCTGGAGTTGAGGCCTGATGGTTGCAGGATTGAGTCCTGATGGTTGCAGGGGCTGAGACTTGATGGTTGCAGGGGATGAGACCTGATGATTGTAGAAGATGAGGCCTGATGGTTGCAGAGTTTAAGGCCTAATGGTTGCAGGGGATGAGGCCTGATGCTTGCAGGGATGAGCCCTGACGTTTGTAGGGAATGAGACCTGATGGTTTCAGGGGTTGATGCCTGATGGTTGCAAGGGAGGAGGCCCGACGTTTGTAGGGAATGAGACCTGATGGTTGCAGGGGTTGATGCCTGATGGTTGCAAGGGAGGAGGCCTGATAGTTGCAGGGGTTGAGGCCTGATGGTTGCAGGGGAGGAGGCCTGATGGTTGCAGGCTTAAGGCCTGATGGTTGCAGGGCTTGTGGCCTGATAGTTGCAGGGGTGAGAACTGATGGTTTAGGAGGATGAGGCCTGATGGTTGCAGAGTTAGAGGCCTGATGGTTGCAGGGGATGAGACCTGATGGTTGCAGGAGTTGAGGCCAGATGGTTACAGAGGTTGAGGTCTGATGGTTGCAGGGGATGATACCTGATGGTTGCACAGTTTGAGACGATGGTTGCAGGGGATGAGACCTGATGGTTGCAGGAGTTGAGGCCAGATGGTTACAGAGGTTGAGGTCTGATGGTTGCAGGGGATGATACCTGATGGTTGCACAGTTTGAGACGATGGTTGCAGAGGTTGAAGCTTGATGGTTGCAGGGGTTGAGGCTTGATAGTTGCAGTAGTTGTGGCCTGATGGTTGCAGGGGTTGAGGTCTGATGGTTGCAGGGGCTGAGGTCTGGTGGTTGCAGGGGTTGTTACGATGTGGCAGAACTTAACTTGGCCTTCAGCCTGGGCCTGTGGAAGTCGGCTCACGTCGCCAAAACCGGCCCTCGCCACTGTAATATAACTTCTCTCCTCTGGCCATACTACAGCCACCTGCACGCACTCCCTGCAGCTTTATTCCTCTCACATCTAAGTCGTCATTCATCTTTAAATTATCTTTGAATTACCTGTCTGGCGTGCCCAAGGTCAGTATCCCTTCATGTTGTGTGCCTCAACACCTGGACACATGCTGGACTCTCCTGAGTCTCTCTCGGTGTTCATACCTTGAAATTAGTCGTATGTAGGAAGCCTCACGTGATTTAAATGGCCAGTTAAGACTCTTGAGTTAAAGTGCAGGGGTTGTGAAAGCCCCACCACGCCTCATTACACTCTGCTCATGTAATTTCCATGGGTGAGTTGTCAGCTGAACCTCGTATCATCTCAGAAATACCTGCTTTTTCTATTTTCAGTCAGGATGGCTTCCTTCACTCACAACACGGTACCGTCTGTATTAATCTCTGTTGATGTTGATAACCATAGTTGTTGATGGAGCACCAGTTCTGCTGTTAATATCCCAAGCTATGGTGCCCCTACATGGATCTATGTTAGCCCAGGACTTGAATAAAGCATAACGCTTTCTGTACATGTCCAGTGAGCATTCTCTTCGTTGCATCGCCGTCCGTCGAGGGTCTCCCCAGCAGGAAGGCTGACCTCTGGGAGAGAGAGAGAGAGAGAGAGAGAGAGAGAGAGAGAGAGAGAGAGAGAGAGAGAGAGAGAGAGAGAGAGAGAGAACTAGCTCTGCCCAACATGATAGTTGCCTGCGCCTGCTGAAGCAGGAGGCGTTTATCAGTGTTGATATCTTCTTTATGCTGTTTGTGGCCGGCAGCCTGACAGTGGACAAGTTTGAAGTTCGGTACTTTGATTTTTTCCTTAAATATTTTAAGTTGCGTTCTGATGGTATTGTCTTTATGGTAACCTGCAACACACATAAACACATAGTTCTCTCTCCTTACTCTCTGTGTTGTGAGCACTACGCGCTGGCCCACCCAAATAACACGACCTTTTACTCTCTCTCTCTCTCTCTCTCTCTCTCTCTCTCTCTCTCTCTCTCTCTCTCTCTCTCTCAGCACGTGAGTAACCCGGTGGACATTCTTTTCTGACTTACTGTTGGATTATCCAAACCAGCCCGACAGGTCTGCTGGTCCTACCTGCCACCACTGGTGTCAGCCGCCTGTACCAACTGACACCAGCCTCCACCGTCCCCCCCTGCCACCACCGATGACACCACAGGTCAGCCCGTCCGTACCTGGTGTACCGTTAGGAGACGCAGAAACTGGTACCTTTGCTACAGTAGATCCGTCCCTGGCATCAGTGATTTGTATCATGTACCTTAGTGTACCGTAGTGAGAAACAGACCCGGGGTACCGATGGTACACTGTCTCTAGTGACAGAGTCTGGTACCATGTACCGTACTGACAGGCACACCTGGGTACCGATGGTACATACCCGAGCTAGGGAACCAGGATGGGTAGATAGGTGGCTGTACCGTGGTGTACATCATGGTACTGGTCCCCAGTCATGGTGCAGGTGTCCATCATGGTACTGGTCCCCAGTCATGGTGCAGGTGTCCATCATGGTACTAATCCCCAGTCATGGTGCAGGTGTCCATCATGGTACTGGTCCCCAGTCATGGTGCAGGTGTCCATCATGGTACTGGTCCCCAGTCATGGTGCAGGTGTCCATCATGGTACTGGTCCCCAGTCATGGTGCAGGTGTCCATCATGGTACTAATCCCCAGTCATGGTGCAGGTGTCCATCATGGTACTAATCCCCAGTCATGGTGCAGGTGTCCATCATGGTACTGGTCCCCAGTCATGGTGCAGGTGTCCATCATGGTACTAATCCCCAGTCATGGTGCAGGTGTCCATCATGGTACTGATCCCCAGTCATGGTGCAGGTGTCCATCATGGTACTGATCCCCAGTCATGGTGCAGGTGTCCATCATGGTACTAATCCCCAGTCATGGTGCAGGTGTCCATCATGGTACTGATCCCCAGTCATGGTGCAGGTGTCCATCATGGTACTAATCCCCAGTCATGGTGCAGGTGTCCATCATGGTACTAATCCCCAGTCATGGTGCAGGTGTCCATCATGGTACTGATCCCCAGTCATGGTGCAGGTGTCATCATGGTACTGATCCCCAGCCATGGTGCAGGTGTACCTCATGGCACTGGTCCCCAGTCATGGTGCAGGTGTCCATCATGGTACTGATCCCCAGTCATGGTGCAGGTGTCCATCATGGTACTGGTCCAAAGTCGTGGTGCAGGTGTCCATCATGGTACTGATCCCCAGTCATGGTGCAGGTGTCCATCATGGGACTGATCCTCAGTCATGGTGCAGGTGTCCATCATGGCACGGTCCCCCAGTCCATGGTGCAGGTGTCCCCATCAATGGTACTGATCCCCCAGTCATGGTGCAGGTGTCCATCATGGTACTGGTCCAAAGTCGTGGTGCAGGTGTCCATCATGGTACTGGTCCCAGTTCATGGTGCAGGTGTCCATCATGGTACTGGTCCCCAGTCATGGTGCAGGTGTCCACAATGGTACCGGTCCCCAGCAATGGTGCAGGTGTCCATCATGGTACTGATCCCCAGTCATGGTGCAGGTGTCCATCATGGTACTGGTCCCCAGTCATGGTGCAGGTGTCCACAATGGTACCGGTCCCCAGCCATGGTGCAGGTGTCCATCATGGTACTGATCCCCAGCAATGGTGCAGGTGTCCATCATGGTACTGATCCCCAGTCATGGTGCAGGTGTCCATCATGGTACTAATCCCCAGTCATGGTGCAGGTGTCCATCATGGTACTGATCCCCAGTCATGGTGCAGGTGTCCATCATGGTACTAATCCCCAGTCATGGTGCAGGTGTCCATCATAGGACTGATCCGCAGTCATGGTGCATGTGTCCATCATGGTACTGGTCCCCAGCCATGGTGCAGGTGTCCATCATGGTACTGATCCCCAGTCATGGTGCAGGTGTCCATCATGGTACTAATCCGCAGTCATGGTGCAGGTGTCCACAATGGTACTGGTCCCCAGCCATGGTGCAGGTGTCCATCATGGTACTGATCCCCAGTCATGGTGCAGGTGTCCATCATGGTACTAATCCCCAGTCATGGTGCAGGTGTCCATCATGGTACTGATCCCCAGCCATGGTGCAGGTGTCCATCATGGTACTAATCCCCAGTCATGGTGCAGGTGTCCATCATAGGACTGATCCGCAGTCATGGTGCATGTGTCCATCATGGTACTGGTCCCCAGTCATGGTGCAGGTGTCCATCATGGTACTGGTCCCCAGTCATGGTGCAGGTGTCCATCATGGTACCGGTCCCCAGCAATGGTGCAGGTGTCCATCATGGTACCGGTCCCCAGCAATGGTGCAGGTGTCCATCATGGCACTGGTCCCCAGTCGTGGTGCAGGTGTGCCATTAACTGGTAGGATCATTAAGGTGGTGAACGTGTTATCATAGTCATCCGTCCAATGATCGTGAACTGCTTCATCAGGTGTTCAGGATCGTCATGAGTCCACATACCTTCACTATATGTATGTATGTATGTGAGTATGTATGCATGTATGTATGTATGTATTGCACAATCACATGTTTACCAAATGGCGTCCGAGCTTCGTCTCTTCGATGTATATCAACTGACTGTTATATTTCTCTCTTGTGTCTCCCTTGATGATGTGATTATTACACGAAAGTGCACTTGAGAACTTATCGTGTTTCATTTTCTCCGTGGACTCATAGGAATATCTTGATCACGCGCAAAATTGTGATCCTTTCCATCCATGTATGTATGTATGATCCGTGACTTGCTACACCACAGAGACCTTATCCTCCACCAGCACTGAGCACTTCAGGATTGGCTAATTGATAAGGCAGGGACGCGGGGGCAATATACCCAGGTCACAAGCCTTTCGTGGCCCAAATTAAGGGATACGAAGATTAGAGATACTGATCAGAGTTACAGAATATAAGAAATAAACATGTTTTACATACATTATCATTTGTTATCTTCTTTCATGTCACGTTGCGCTCATAGCCCCCAGTCCCTTGGAGTTGAGGGCGCCGGCATCCGCCAGCGGCCGTGTCAGGTGTGGACGGTCGTGGGCTGCAGCTCTACATGATAAGCTAAAGATGGATCACAACCCAGCAAGCCTCTTAACAGTGAATCCTCTTTATGTACCCGTTCATTGTCTTCCCTCTGCTCCTCATGCACATGACGGAGATCATGATACGTGTGCTCTAAATTCACGAGGTGATAAGAAATGTCGGATGCCGAGATTAATGTTATCAGTTCTTGGAAAGATAAGATGGGTATCTGTTATCGATATCGTACGTGCGCCCTTGTAAGTACTGTTTTACAAACGTGTGCGTGTCGATTTTTTGTACAAATCCAGGAAACTTATGTTCAGAATTTAGGGACATGATATGAATGTCACGGTAAAATATCCCATGTCAGCCAGAGGACCAGCTGGGATCTAATGGTTAAGTACAAGTTGACTAAACTGATTGTCTTGTGTGCAAGTTGCCAGCCAGACGACTGGCAGATAACTTACCGAGCCGCCCCACTGACACTGGCTGCCTTGTTTATATTGATTACATTCTTGGCATGGCAGGAGGGAGAACCCCTCACGAGCAGTGAGCCTCCTTGCAGGCCTCAAACACTGGTGTTCTGGAGGCATTGTCAAGGCAGGACGGCACGAAACGTGCGCTACATTGAGAAGTCACGAGAAGGAATATTGACTCGAAAAACATTTGATGTCGAGTTTTTTCTGGCGTCGAAGTATGTAAACATTTCAAAGTTTATCGTCAAAATACGGAAGTCTGTAAGTTCTCGCTCTTACCTAGCGTGACCGGTATATCCTAGCTAGGTTAATACGCACTTTCCAGTTATACCGTACCGTTATTTCTTACGGTAACGCAGGTCACTACCATTCTTGACCGTAAGGGTCGTCCACCTTATCGTTAAGCTTCACATCAACGTACTTTGTCTCAATACACAACGTCTTGCATCACCTACCAGGTAGCTCATAGTCTATCACTCGCTGGCCTCCAGTCCTTCCCATCGAACTCTGTTTTTCCTTACACTTCCTCCAGGCTCTTTCCTCTTGCTGCCAACCAGCTCTCGTTGCCCTCAATCCATATCATACGAGGCCGCCCCACTGGACTTCATCCTTCAAGAGTCCGGGTCAGTTACCTCTTGACATGTCTCGTGTACACGTCCATATCACCTTAACTTGTTCTTTTCAGATATTCCTAAGACGAGTATAACATTCAGGTCTTTTGTTCATCTATTATCTGTACCTGTAACGTCTCAGCTCAGTCTTAACAATCTCGTTTCCTATTGTGGTCATAAAGTTTACGTATTTAGAATTATCTTGAGTTCGCGTACATCACAGTATTAACGAACGTTCACACAATTTACCATTTATGCACTTAACCGTATTATTTGACGGTCACGTACTTTGACGTACTAGTGAACGTTGATACACTTTACCTAATGTATTATTTTACGGTCAAGCATTTTCGCATATCATTGAACTTTCACGCATATTACAGTATTATTTTACGTTCAAGTGCTTTTCCGTATCATTTTTAACGGTCATGCAATTTACCGTCTTATTTATCGTTCTAATTCTATACCAATTTTTTTTTATGATCACTTACATTTAATTCTGTTAACGATGGTTTCCGTTCCTCTGCACCAGACGATATCTTTATGAACCATACAGTTTGCTGTGGTGTTTGCCATCTTCCTACTCCATTTTTCCATTTTTCCCGATTACAAGTTTATTGGTAAATATATAATGCATTAGTTTCATGGGGAAGAGCATTGTGGTTTCAGAAGTGGTAGAGGATGTGTGGATCAGGGGTTTACTAAGAAGAATGTATGTGAGAAATGCTTAGAAAAACAAATGGATTTGTATGTGGCATTTATGGATCTGGAGAAGGCATATAATAGAGTTGATACAGATGTTCTGTGGAAGGTGTTAAGAGTATATGGTGTGGGAGGTAAGTTGCTAGAAGCAGTGAAAAGTTTTTATCGAGAATGTAAGGCATGTGTGCCTGTAGGAAGAGAGGAAAGTGACTGGTTACCAGTGAATGTCGGTTTGCGGCAGGGGTGCGTCTCTATGGTTGTTTAATTTGTATATGGATAGGGTTGTTAGGGAGGTGAATGCAAGAGTTTTGAGGAGAGGGGCAAGTATGCAGTCTGTTGTCGTTGAGAGGGCTTGGGAAGTGAATCAGTTGTTGTTCGCTGATGATACATCGCTGGTGGCTGATTCGGTTGAGAAACTGCAGAAGCTGGTGGCTGAGTTTAGTAAAGTGTGTGAAAGAAGAAAGCTGAAAGTAAATAAGAGCAAGGTTATTAGGTTCAGTAGGGTTGAGGGACAAGCCAATTGAGAGGTAAGTTTGAATGGAGAAAATCTGGAGGAAGTGAAGAGTTTTAGATATCTGGGAGTAGATTTGGCAGAGGATGGAACCATGGAAGGGTGGGGGAGATGGCAAAGGTTCTGGGAGCGTTGAAGAATGTGTGGAAGGCGAGAACGTTATCTCGGAGAGCAAAAATGGGTATGTTTGAAGGAATAGTGGTTCCAACAATGTTACATGGTTGCAAGACATGGGCTATAGACAGGGTTGTGCGGAGGAGGTTGGATGTGTTGGAAATAAGGTATTTGAGGACAATATGTGATGTGAGAAGGTTTGATCGAGTAAGTGATGAAAGGGTAAGAGAGATGTGTGGTAATAAAAAGAGTGTGGTTGAGAGAGCAGAAGAGGTTGTATTGAAATGGTTTGGTCACATGTAGAGAATGAGTGAGGAAAGATTGGCATAGAGGATGTATGTGTCAGAGGTGGAGGGAACGAGGAGAAGTGCGAGACTGAATTGGAAGTAGAAGGATGGAGTTGAAAAAGATTTTGAGCGACCGGGGCCTGAATATGCTGGAGGGTAAAAGGCGTGCAAGGAATAGAGTGAATTGGAACGATGTGGTATACCGTTGTTGACATTCTGTCAATGGATTGAACCAGGGCATGTGAAGCGTCTGGGAAAAACCATAGAAAGTTTTGTGGGGCCTAGATGTGGAAAGGGAGCTGTGGTTTCGATGCATTACACATGACAGCTAGAGACTGAGTGTGAATGAATATGGCCTTTCTTGTCTTTTCCTAGCGCTACCTCGCGTGGGGGAGAGGGGATGCCATTTCATGTGTGGCAGGGTGGCGACTAGAATGGATGAATGCAGCAAGTATGAATATGTACATGTGTATATGTGTATATGTCTGTGTATATATATGTATGTATACGTTGAAATGTATAGGTGTGTATATGTGCGAGGGAGCGCTAGGAAAAGACAGCATGGACCACATTCGTTCGCACTCAGTCTCTAGCTATAATGCACCGAAACCACAGCTCCCTTTCCACATCCAGGCCTCACTGAACTTTCCATAGTTTGCTCCAGACGCTTCACATGCCCTGGATCAATCCATTGACAGCACGTCGACCCTAGTATACCAAGTCGTTCCAATTCACTGTATTTCTTGCACGCCGTTCACCCTCCTGTATGAACGTTCAGGCCCCGATCGCTCAACATCTCCCTCACTCCATCCCTCCGCCTCCAATTTGGTCTCCCACTTCTTGTTCTCTCTCTGACACATATATCCTCTTTAACAACCTTTCCTCACTCATGATATATATATATATATATATATATATATATATATATATATATATATATATATATATATATATATATATATATATATTTTGTCGCTGTCTCCCGCGTTTGCGAGGTAGCGCAAGGAAACAGACGAAAGAAATGGCCCAACCCACCCCCATACACATGTATATACATACGTCCACACACGCAAAATATACATACCTACACAGCTTTCCATGGTTTACCCCAAACGCTTCACATGCCCTGATTCAATCCACTGACAGCACGTCAACCCCGGTATACCACATCGATCCAATTCACTCTATTCCTTGCACTCCTTTCACCCTCCTGCATGTTCAGGCCTCGATCACACAAAATCTTTTTCACTCCATCTTTCCACCTCCAATTTGGTCTCCCACTTCTCATCGTTCCCTTCACCATCGACACATATATCCTCTTGGTCAATCTTTCCTCACTCATTCTCTCCATGTGCCCAAACCATTTCAAAACACCCTCTTCTGCTCTCTCAACCACGCTCTTTTTATTTCCACACATCTCTCTTACCCTTACGTTACTTACTCGATCAAACCACCTCACACCACACATTGTCCTCAAACATCTCATTTCCAGCACATCCACCCTCCTGCGCACAACTCTATCCATAGCCCACGCCTCGCAACTATACAACATTGTTGGAACCACTATTCCTTCAAACATACCCATTTTTGCTTTCCGAGATAATGTTCTCGACTTCCACACATTCTTCAAGGCTCCCAGGATTTTCGCCCCCTTCCCCACCCTATGATCCACTTCCGCTTCCATGGTTCCATCCGCTGCCAGATCCACTCCCAGATATCTAAAACACTTTACTTCCTCCAGTTTTTCTCCATTCAAACTCACCTCCCAGTTGACTTGACCCTCACCCCTACTGTACCTAATTACCTTGCTCTTATTCACATTTACTCTTAACTTTCTTCTTTCACACACTTTACCAAACTCAGTCACCAGCTTCTGCAGTTTCTCACATGAATCAGCCACCAGCGCTGTATCATCAGCGAACAACAACTGACTCACTTCCCAAGCTCTCTCATCCCCAACAGACTTCATACTTGCCCCTCTTTCCAAAACTCTTGCATTCACCTCCCTAACAACCCCATCCATAAACAAATTAAACAACCATGGAGACATCACACACCCCTGCCGCAAACCTACATTCACTGAGAACCAATCACTTTCCTCTCTTCCTACACTTACACATGCCTTACATCCTCGATAAAAACTTTTCACTGCTTCTAACACCTTTCCTCCCACACCATATATTCTTAATACCTTCCACAGAGCCTCTCTATCACCTCTATCATATGCCTTCTCCAGATCCATAGATGCTACATACAAATCCATTTGCTTTTCTAAGTATTTCTCACATACATTCTTCAAAGCAAACACCTGATCCACACATCCTGTACCACTTCTGAAACCACACTGCTCTTCCCCAATCTGATGCTCTGTACATGCCTTCACCCTCTCAATCAATACCCTCCCATATAATTTACCAGGAATACTCAACAAACTTATGCCTCTGTAATTTGAGCACTCACTCTTATCCCCTTTGCCTTTGTACAATGGCACTATGCACGCATTCCGCCAGTCCTCAGGCACCTCACCAAGAGTCATACATACATTAAATAACCTTACCAACCAGTCAATAATACAGTCACCCCCTTTTTTAATAAATTCCACTGCAATACCATCCAAACCTGCTGCCTTGCCGGCTTTCATCTTCCGCAAAGCTTTTACTACCTCTTCTCTGTTTACCAAATCATTTTCCCTAACCCTCTCACTTTGCACACCACCTCGACCAAAACACCCTATATCTGCCACTCTGTCATCAAACACATTCAACAAACCTTCAAAATACTCACTCCATCTGCTTCTCACATCACCACTACTTGTTATCACCTCCCCATTAGCGCCCTTCACTGAAGTTCCCATTTGCCCCCTTGTCTTACGCACTTTATTTACCTCCTTCCAGAACATCTTTTTATTCTCCCTGAAATTTAATGATACTCTCTCACCCTAACTCTCATTTGCCCTCTTTTTCACCTCTTGCACCTTTCTCTTGAACTCCTGTCTCTTTCTTTTATATATCTCCCACTCAGTTGCATTTTTCCCTGCAAAAATCGTCCAAATGCCTCTCTCTTCTCTTTCACTAATAATCTTACTTCTTCATCCCACCGCTCACTACCCTTTCTAATCAACCCACCTCCCACGCTTCTCATGCCACAAGCATCTTTTGCGCACTCCATCACTGATTCCCTAAATACATCCCATTCCTCCCCTACTCCCCTTACTTCCATTGTTCTCACCTTTTTCCATTCTGTACTCAGTCTCTCCTGGTACTTCCTCACACAAGTCTCCTTCCCAAGCTCACTTACTCTCACCACCCTCTTCACCCCAACATTCACTCTTCTTTTCTGAAAACCCATACAAATCTTCACCCTAGCCTCCACAAGATAATGATCAGACATCCCTCCAGTTGCACCTCTCAGCACATTAACATCCAAAAGTCTCTCTTTCGCGCGCCTGTCAATTAACACATAATCCAATAACGCTCTCTGGCCATCTCTCCTACTTACATACGTATACTTATGTATATCTCGCTTTTTAAACCAGGTATTCCCAATCACCAGTCCTTTTTCAGCACATAAATCTACAAGCTCTTCACCATTTCCATTTACAACACTGAACACCCCATATATATATATATATATATATATATATATATATATATATATATATATATATATATATATATATATATATATATATATATATATATTCATACTATTCGCCATTTCCCGCGTTAGCGAGGTAATGTTAAGAACAGAGGACTGGGCCTTTGAGGGAATATCCTCACATGGCCCCCTTCTCTATTCCTTCTTTTGGAAAATTAAAGAAAAAAAAAAAAACGAGAGGGGAGGATTTCCAGCCCCCCGCTCCCTCCCCTTTTAGTCGCCTTCTACAACACGCAGGGAATACGTGGGAAGTATTCTTTCTCCCCTATCCCCAGGATAGGGGACTTTAGTGAAAAGTGAGGAAACATCAGAGCTATCTAGTTTAAAATCAAAATTAACATTGATATTGTTTAGCTTGTTGACTAAATCTACATTGTTCTTGATATTAGAATTTGATTTCAAACTAGTTAGCTTTGATGTTTCCTCACTTTTCACTAAAGTTCCAGTTGATGACCTTTTAGAATATTTATTTGATGTCTTGGATGATATTCATTTACCTGTTTCAAAGCCTAATTTCATTGAACTGATAAAATTGTGTATAGAAGACTGTATTTCAGTTTAATGGAGATTATCATGCTCAAAAATTTGGTATGGCAATGGGTAACCCTCTTTCACCTTTACTAAGTAATCTTTATATGGAATTTTTTTTAAACAAAATTTCTAAAGGATATCTTACCTCCTAATGCATTTTGGTTTAGGTACGAAGATGATGTTCTTTGTGTTTGGCCAATAAATGAAAATTTACAAATATTTCTCCCTTTACTTAACAATTTAGTACCTTCGATCAAATTTACTGTAGAAAATGAAAATGATGATGTGTTACCATTTTTAGATTGCATGATCCATAGACAAGGAAACAAGTTTAAGTTTAGCATATACAGAAAACCCACCAATGTATGCTCATATATCCATTATTACTCATCTCAACATGACAGAGTTAAATTATCATCATTTCAATCAAGTTCCTTAGGGCATTATGTATTTGCAGTCCAGAGTTTATTGATGATGAGTTTGAGAAGATATATATATATATATATATATATATATATATATATATATATATATATATATATATATATATATATATATATATATATATATATATATATATATGAATAAACGCCTATACACGCACATATACATACATCTACATATCAACGTATACATACATAAACATACACATACACAGACATATACATATATACACATGTAGATATTCATACTTTCTTGCCTTCATCCATTTGTCGCTACCCCCCACACAGGAAATGGCATCGCTACCCCCCACTTCAGCGAGGTAGCGCCAGGAAAACAGATAAAATTCCACATTCGTTCACACTCAGTCTCTGTCTGTCATGTGTAACACACTGAAACCACGTCCAGGCCCCACAGACCTTTCCATAGTTTATCCCAGAAGTTTCACTTTTTGCCCTCGTTGTCCCGTCTGTATATGGCTGAGGAAGCTGGCTACATCCTCGGTCGGAACCATAGGTCATAAGAGTGTAGTGATGAGCCTGCGTGGGAGGGTGGGGGGGGGGGGGAGATTGTAGGATAAGTGAGTAGTAAATGTTCGGTATCTTCCTTATGGTAGTTGCATCGTGGTCATGAAGTTGGTCTTGGGGTATGTTGAACTGGTGTCTGTAGTGTTGTGGTGATGGGTGAGCGCTAGCAGGAGAGTGTGACTCGTGTTTGTCTGGGGAGTGTGGTGAGGGCATGTCTGGTGGGATGTGGTTTAAGACTGAGAGTTGAGAGGGCAGATGTTTAGTGCCTGTCATCTTTGTCCAATGTGTATGTGTTTTGTTTGTGTTCAATTTGTTAGTGTTGGGGGGATGTGTGGCTAGAGGTTACTGAGGTAGCGAGCAGGGTGGGTAAGCTGGTTGTTTCTGCCTGGGTGTTGTTAGTTAGTTATGGAGTGGTCTGGGAGGGAGGGGGGTCTGGTGGTGTTGCATACAACTGTGTGCCGTGCATGTTGAGGTGGGACTGCTAGTGGGAGGATCTTGAGTTCATTGTGTAGGTGAGGAGTGTCTGTGGTTGCTGGGCAGCCAGTGAATGTTCAGAGCGCATTGATATGTGTGGTTTGTAGCTTTGATATAATTGCTTTGTAGCGGATGGAAGACCGCGCAGGTGAAGCGTAATTTAAAGTGGAGCGGAGGAATTATATGTAGAGGACTGTGCAAGCCTCTTATCCTTGTCCACATCTGGTGCTGATGTGTGCTTCTTGAAGACATTTTATTTCTGTATTGCTTATGTAAGATGTAGGGGGTGTGTCTGCCGCGAGTAAGATATTTTAGTTTTCTTCCCTTCCCACATTAGGGTAAGGCGATATTAATGATATTCAGCAGACATGACTCTTTTATTCTTGATGTTGAAAGTAGTCATGACAAGTTTTGCCGAGGTGGAGTAAATACATGCAGGACTCGCCGGCTTAACATTGGACTTGTCTATATCGCTCCTGACTATCGGCATATGTCAGTAAATTTGGTGATTTAACTTTCCAAAAATTGATCAGTCTCAAAAGAAGTGCTAATTTACGACTCAGAGATGACTCATTGGTTAGAATTATTTCCATATTTCGTTTGATATCAGTACAAGGAAAATTTATGTCCATATGTGTCTACATTCACTGTGTGTGTGTTGGTTGTTACAGAGATTCTGTGGAATATATTCCATCGTCTTCATAGAGCCATCAGCTGATTTATTCCTTAATATTGGACAACTGTGCTCATTAGGTCGATTACAATACCCATAACTCGTTGGCCTGGCAGCCAAGCAGGATGGAGACCCGTCAGTGGCGGGGCTAATTAGTCGTACTATTTATCACCCCGGCTGTTGCAGGACATTGTTCCGTTCCTTGTTCCTCTGTGTCATCCCTAACACCTGTAACCTGACACGGTTTTAAAAAAAAGCAGGTGTTCCACTACCTTCAAAACTGATACTTTTTCCTCTTCTTTCTCTTTGACCTGTGTTTGTACGTAGATAGATAGACAGATAGATAGTTAGATAGATGGATAGATAGATGAATAGATAGATAGATAGATAGATAGATAGAGAGAGAGAGAGAGAGAGAGAGAGAGAGAGAGAGAGAGAGAGAGAGAGAGAGAGAGAGAGAGAGAGAGAGTTCTGTGCCTCATATTGTTATTCGTAGACTGGGCATTTCTTCATTTTGATCCAGTACATATTATTTATCTATTTATCTATTTATTTATTGCTTTTGTCTTTGCCTACGTCTGGCTTTTCTATACCGGGCTTGTGAGGGGTCAGAGGTCACTCTGACCCCAGCGGCAGAATTACGAGACACGACCATCACTCGCCTTCATCATGATCCCTCACCACCACCTGCCCGCCTCGCTCGCTCGGGGCTCATGTTTATTATTATCATTATTATTATTATTATTATTATCATTATTATTAATAATAATCATTATTAACGCTTCTTTGGTTAGAGTGGATCTTCACAGTACAGCCTGATGCACGGTAAGGTCACTATCCTCCAGCCGCTCAGGTTCCTTCTCTTACATTTCTTAAGGTCATTTTCCTACACTATTTTTTTTTTTTTTTACCCCATTTGGTAAGTTCTGTATCCAGCACCCGTCTGTATCGCACATATGTTAAGGGTCCCCTAAGGTCACTCTTACGTATGTTAAGGGTCCACTAAGGTCACTCTTACATACATTAAGGGTCTACTAAGGTCACTCTTACATACGGTAAGGGTCCACTAAGGTCGGTTTTTTACATAAGGTCCGTATCCTACTTCCGTTAAGGTCAGTTTCCACATCCTTTAAGGTCGGTTCACATATATAAGGTCGATATCCTACATCTTCTACTTGGATCAGTTTCTTAATCCGTGAAGGTCATTCCTCTACAACCGCCGTTAAGGTCTGTATCCCACAGCAGCCATTAAGGTCAGTTTCCTACATCCTGGGGAGGTGGCGGTAAACGGAGGCCCGAGGGATCCCCCCCCCCCCATCACCACCACCAACACGATGTTGAATCACAAAAATTATTCTGGAATGTAGACTTGCTCTACGCCAGATGAACAGCACAAACCGCGGGCGGAATCACTGTAGATTCCATAAACAGGTTATGCAAAGCTTGCCCTCTACATGTAAATTTCACAAGCTGTAACATAGCAATTCAAATAATTGTTTGGAGTATTGCCAGAAGGGGCAAGTCTCCGCCAAGGCCCAGGTAACAGTTAGTATTTTGCTCCGTTTTCTCTAATGCTCCCGATGTCCGACCGTTTTCTGTGACCAAAAGAAATTGTTTATTTAGCACTGGGTTAATAATTTCCTTTCTCTTTGCTTTATTTGATTGAGCGTTTTGCAGCTCTCTCTCTCTCTCTCTCTCTCTCTCTCTCTCTCTCTCTCTCTCTCTCTCTCTCTCTCTCTCTCTCTCTCTCTCTCTCTCTCTCTCTCTCTCTTATTGTCGAGAGAAAGCCTTCGTTTTGTTATCCTATCTTCCGAAAACCGCTCATAAGAGAACTGCATCTTTTTTTTCAGTCGTGTTAGGCCAGACCACCTGGCTCGGACCTTGTGGTGTGTAAGTCTCTTTCTACCACCAAGCTACCTCCGCCTATCCACCTCCTCTCCTCTTATAAGCATTTATTCAACGTTGCCTCTTCCCTGCTTGCTTTAAGTAGGTGGTCAAGGATAGGAAGATAGATGACTATGTAGGCAAGTAGCAGGTAGACAGTTTGTTGTCTTTCTTATCTATCTATCTGTCTGTGTACCGACTTATCTACCTGCTCAGGATTCATCTTACCCGCTTACTCACGTGCCTTCCTACCTACTGCCTACTACCGATGCACTCTCTCACCCTCTGAGTATCCTACTTTCTTAAAAACCTGAAGCTTACCTGCCGTCCAACCTGGAGCTTACCTACTTACCTAACTCTCTATGCATTCTACCTCTGTAAGCCAGGGACCAACTTACCCACCAGCCCATCAACTCACAGTATCAGATTTGCATCATGGCCGAGGTGTCGTAATTGTCTTTTCTTTATGAGAATTAAATCTTCGTGAATAATAGGTTTTTAGAATATTTTCTTTTATGACTTATATCTGATGTGTCAGTGCTGGGTCTCGAAGCCTAATTGGTGTAAAGTAGGTTAAGTCTTACGGTGATAATGATGGGTTGATAATGTTAGGTTAGTCATTCCTTAAAAATTGAGAGAGAAAATGTAACTATCAATTCTGAGGGAAGAAATGTCGTAACAATTCAGAGGGAAGAAAATATCTAACATTTCATAGAGAATAGGATGTCTTACTATTCATAAGGAAGTAAAATGTTTTACAATTGAGAAAGAAAAAAGTAACAGTTCAGAGAGAAGACAAATGTGTACCAGTTCAGATAACAGGATATGGGACACCACCTGTTCAAGAGAGGAAAATGTGTCATTACCAATTACAAGGAACGAAAATGTCTCCCTATTTAGGTGGAAGAAAACGGAAGACTTTCCATTTAAAGCACAGAGAGCGGGCCAAGGGGCCATTCCTCTCCGTGGCGTCGGAGAAAGCAGTAATGTTACTTTATGGCCTCGTATAGATTACCAAGGGCATTTGAATCCACATTTGCGCGATTTTTGTTGAAACTGTGGCCGTTCATGGGCGAAGTCGGACGTTAAGATGAACCTACGAGGAGTTTATTTCTTGTCTTACGTTCATTTAAACGCAACACTGCCTCTGTAGTGTCCAAGGTAACACGTGTCACCACGCATCGCTTTAAATGACCCACCTGATATACTTCAGGAGGCGAGTATGGTTTCATACCCATACTTTCCTGTGCTCGACATTGGTTTTATGGACCTACGTGATGTAGGCGGTCAACCTGTAACGCACTCACGGGTTGTCCGGGGTCGAGCCCGCCGAAGTCTGGATCCTGGTCATTGCAGTCGGTCCACAGTCAACTCAGCTGTTCATCAGCTGGTCGATTGATTGGGTACCTGGTTTTTAGGCTTAAAATTATATATATATATATATATATATATATATATATATATATATATATATATATATATATATATTTTTTTTTTTTTTTTTTTTTTTTTGCTTTGTCGCTGTCTCCCGCGTTTGCGAGGTAGCGCAAGGAAACAGACGAAAGAAATGGCCCAACCCACCCCCATACACATGTATATACATACGTCCACACACGCAAATATACATACCTATACAGCTTTCCATGGTTTACCCCAGACGCTTCACATGCCCTGATTCAATCCACTGACAGCACGTCAACCCCGGTATACCACATCGATCCAATTCACTCTATTCCTTGCCCTCCTTTCACCCTCCTGCATGTTCAGGCCTCGATCACACAAAATCTTTTTCACTCCATCTTTCCACCTCCAATTTGGTCTCCCACTTCTCCTCGTTCCCTCCACCTCCGACACATATATCCTCTTGGTCAATCTTTCCTCACTCATTCTCTCCATGTGCCCAAACCATTTCAAAACACCCTCTTCTGCTCTCTCAACCACGCTCTTTTTATTTCCACACATCTCTCTTACCCTTACGTTACTTACTCGATCAAACCACCTCACACCACACATTGTCCTCAAACATCTCATTTCCAGCACATCCATCCTACTGCGCACAACTCTATCCATAGCCCACGCCTCGCAACCATACAAAATTGTTGGAATCACTATTCCTTCAAACATACCCATTTTTGCTTTCCGAGATAATGTTCTCGACTTCCACACATTCTTCAAGGCTCCCAGGATTTTCGTCCCCTTCCCCACCCTATGATCCATTTCCGCTTCCATGGTTCCATCCGCTGCCAGATCCACTCTCAGATGTCTAAAACACTTTACTTCCTCAAGTTTTTCTCCATTCAAACTTACCTCCCAATTGACTTGACCCTCAACCCTACTGTACCTAATTACCTTGCTCTTATTCACATTTACTCTTAACTTTCTTCTTTCACACACTTTACCAAACTCAGTCACCAGCTTCTGCAGTTTCTCACATGAATCAGCCACCAGCGCTGTATCATCAGCGAACAACAACTGACTCACTTCCCAAGCTCTCTCATCCCCAACAGACTTCATACTTGCCCCTCTTTCCAAAACTCTTGCATTCACCTCCCTAACAACCCCATCCATAAACAAATTAAACAACCATGGCGACATCACACACCCCTGCCGCAAACCTACATTCACTGAGAACCAATCACTTTCCTCTCTTCCTACACGTACACATGCCTTACATCCGCGATAAAAACTTTTCACTGCTTCTAACAACTTGCCTCCCACACCATATATTCTTAATACCTTCCACAGAGCATCTCTATCAACTCTATCATATGCCTTCTCCAGATCCATAGATGCTACATACAAATCCATTTGCTTTTCTAAGTATTTCTCACATACATTCTTCAAAGCAAACACCTGATCCACACATCCTCTACTACTTCTGAAACCACACTGCTCTTCCCCAATCTGATGCTCTGTACATGCCTTCACTCTCTCAATCAATACCCTCCCATATAATTTACCAGGAATACTCAACAAACTTATACCTCTGTAATTTGAGCACTCACTCTTATCCCCTTTGCCTTTATACAAAGGCACTATGCACGCATTCCGCCAATCTTCAGGCACCTCACCATGAGTCATACATACATTTAATAACCTTACCAACCAGTCAATAATACAGTCACCCCCTTTTTTAATAAATTCCAACCTGCTGCCTTGCCGGCTTTCATCTTCCGCAAAGCTTTTACTAACTCTTCTCTGTTTACCAAATCATTTTCCCTAACCCTCTCACTTTGCACACCACCTCGACCAAAACACCCTATATCTGCCACTCTATCATCACACACATTCAACAAACCTTCAAAATACTCACTCCATCTCCTTCTCACATCACCACTACTTGTTATCACCTCCCCATTTGCGCCCTTCACTGAAGTTGCCACTTCCTTGTCTTACACACTTTATTTACCTCCTTCCAGACCATCTTTTTATTTTCCCTAAAATTTGATGGGAGGTGGGTTGATTAGAAAGGGTAGTGAGTGGTGGGATGAAGAAGTAAGATTATTAGTGAAAGAGAAGAGAGAGGCATTTGGACGATTTTTGCAGAGAAATGATGCAAATGACTGGAAGATGTTTAAAAGAAAGAGGCAGGAGGTCAAAAGAAAGGTTCAAGAGGTGAAAATGAAGGCAAATGAGAGTTGGGGTGAGAGAGTCTCATTAGATTTTAAGGAGAATAAAAAGATGTTTTGGAAGCAGGTAATAAAAGTGCGTAAGACAAGGAAACAAATGGGAACTTCAGTGAAGGGGATTAATGGGAAGGTGATAACAAGTAGTGGTGATGTGAGAAGCAGATGGAGTGAGTATTTTGAAGGTTTGTTGAATGTGTTTGATGATAGAGTGGTAGATATAGGGTGTTTTGGTCGAGGTGGTGTGCAAAGTGAGAGTGTTAGGGAGAATGATCTGGTAAACAGAGAAGAGGTAGTGAAAGCTTTGCGGAAGATGAAAGCCGGCAAGGCAGCGGGTTTGGATGGTATTGCAGTGGAATTTATTAAAGAAGGGGGTGACTGTATTGTTGACTGGTTGGTAAGGTTATTTAATGTATGTGTGACTCATGGTGAGGTGCCTGAGGATTGGCGGAATGCTTGCATAGTGCCATTGTACAAAGGCAAAGGGGATAAAAGTGAGCGCTCAAATTACAGAGGTATAAGTATGTTGAGTATTTCTGGGAAATTATATGGGAGGATATTGATTGAGAGGGTGAAGGCATGTACAGAGCATCAGATTGGGGAAGAGCAATGTGATTTCAGAAGTGGTAGAGGATGTGCGGATCAGGTGTTTACTTTGAGGAATGTATGTGAGAAATACTTAGAAAAGCACATGGATTTATATGTAGCATTTATGGATCTGGAGAGGGCATATGATAGAGTTGATAGAGATGCTCTGTGGGAGGTATTAAGAATATATGGTGTGGGAGGTAAGTTGTTAGAAGCAGTGAAAAGTTTTTATCGAGGATGTAAGGCATGTGTAAGAGTAGGAAGAGAGGAAAAAGATTGGTTCTCAGTGAATGCTGGTTTGCGGCAGGGGTGCGTGATGTCTCCATGGTTGTTTAATTTGTTTATGGATGGGGTTGTTAGGGAGGTGAATGCAAGAGTTTTGGAAAGAGGTGCAAGTATTCAGCCTGTTGTGGGTGAGAGAGCTTGGGAAGTGAGTCAGTTGCTGTTCTCTGATGATACGGCGCTGGTGGCTGATTCGGGTGAGAAACTGCAGAAGCTGGTGACTGAGTTTAGTAAAGTGTGTGAAAGAAGAAAGCTGAAAGTAAATGTGAATAAGAGCAAGGTTATTAGGTACAGTAGGGTTGAGGGACAAGTCAGTGGGGAGGTAAGTTTGAACGGAGAAAACTGGAGGAAGTGAAGTGTTTTAGATATCTGGGATGGATTTGGCAGCGGATGGAACCAAGGAAACGGAAGTGAATCACAGGGTGGGGGAGGGGGCGAAAGTTTTGGGAGCGTTGAAAAATGTGTGGAAGTCGAGGTCGTTCTCTTGGAAAGCAAAAATGGTTATGTTTGAAGGAATAGTGGTTCCAACAATGTTATATGGTTGTGAGGCGTGGGCTATAAATAGAGTTGTGCAGAGGAGGGCGGATGTGCTGGAAATGAGATGTTTGAGGACAATATGTGGTGTAAGGTGGTTTGATCGAGTAAATAATGAAAGGGTAAGAGAGATATGTGGTACTAAAAAGAGTGTGGTTGAGAGAGCAGAAGAGGATGTTTTGAAATGGTTTGGTCACATGGAGAGAATGAGTGAGGAAAGATTGACTAAGAGGATATATGTGTCAGAGGTGGAGGGAACGAGGAGAAGTGGGAGACCAAATTAGAGGTGGAAAGATGGAGTGAAAAAGATTTTGAGTGATCGGGGCCTGAACATGCAGGAGGTTGAAAGGCGTGCACGGAATAGAGTTACTTGGAACGATGTGGTATACCGGGGTGGACGTGCTGTCAATGGATGTGAAGCATCTGGGGTAAACCATGGAAAGTTGTGTGGGGCCTGGATGTGGAAAGGGAGCTGTGGTTTCGGTGCATTATTACATGACAGCTAGAGACTGAGTGTGAACGAATGTGGCCTTTGTTGTCTTTTCTTAGCGCTACCTCGCGCACATGCGGGGGGATGGGGTTGTTATTTCATGTGTGGCTTGGTGGCGACGTGAATGAATGAGGGCAGACAGTATGAATTATGTACATTTGTATATATGTATATGTCTGTGTGTGTATGTACGTGTATACGTTGAGATGTATAGGTATGTATATGTGCATGTGTGGACGTGTATGTATATACATGTGTATGTGGGTGGGTTGGGCTATTCTTTCGTCTGTTTCCTTGCGCTACCTCGCTAACGCGGGAGACAGCGACAAAGTATAATAAATAGATAAATATGAATATATATATATATATATATATATATATATATATATATATATATATATATATATATATATATATATATATATATATATATATTATCCCTGGGGATAGGGGATTAAGAATACTTCCCACGTATTCCCTGCGTGTCGTAGAAGGCGACTAAAAGGGGAGGGAGCGGGGGGCTGGAAATCCTCCCCTCTCTTTTTTTTAAATTTTCCAAAAGAAGGAACAGAGGGGGCCAGGTGAGGATATTCCAAAAAAGGCCCAGTCCTCTGTTCCTAACGCTACCTCGCTAATGTGGGAAATGGCGAATAGTTTAAAAGAAAGAAAAGAATATATATATATATATATATATATATATATATATATATATATATATATATATATATATATATATATATTTTTTTTTTTTTTTTTTTTATACTTTGTCGCTGTCTCCCGCGTTTGCGAGGTAGCGCGAGGAAACAGACGAAAGAAATGGCCCAACCCCCATACACACGTACATACACACGTCCACACACGCAAATATACATACCTACACAGCTTTCCATGGTTTACCCCAGACGCTTCACATGCCTTGATTCAATCCACTGACAGCACGTCAACCCCTGTATACCACATCGCTCCAATTCACTCTATTCCTTGCCCTCCTTTCACCCTCCTGCATGTTCAGGCCCCGATCACACAAAATCTTTTTCACTCCATCTTTCCACCTCCAATTTGGTCTCCCTCTTCTCCTCGTTCCCTCCACCTCCGACACATATATCCTCTTGGTCAATCTTTCCTCACTCATTCTCTCCATGTGCCCAAACCATTTCAAAACACCCTCTTCTGCTCTCTCAACCACGCCCTTTTTATTTCCACACATCTCTCTTACCCTTACGTTACTTACTCGATCAAACCACCTCACACCACACATTGTCCTCAAACATCTCATTTCCAGCACATCCATCCTCCTGCGCACAACTCTATCCATAGCCCACGCCTCGCAACCATACAACATTGTTGGAACCACTATTCCTTCAAACATACCCATTTTTGCTTTCCGAGATAATGTTCTCGACTTCCACACATTTTTCAAGGCTCCCAAAATTTTCGCCCCCTCCCCCACCCTATGATCCACTTCCGCTTCCATGGTTCCATCCGCTGACAGATCCACTCCCAGATATCTAAAACACTTCACTTCCTCCAGTTTTTCTCCATTCAAACTCACCTCCCAATTGACTTGACCCTCAACCCTACTGTACCTAATAACCTTGCTCTTATTCACATTTACTCTTAACTTTCTTCTTCCACACACTTTACCAAACTCAGTCACCAGCTTCTGCAGTTTCTCACATGAATCAGCCACCAGCGCTGTATCATCAGCGAACAACAACTGACTCACTTCCCAAGCTCTCTCATCCCCAACAGACTTCATACTTGCCCCTCTTTCCAGGACTCTTGCATTTACCTCCCTAACAACCCCATCCATAAACAAATTAAACAACCATGGAGACATCACACACCCCTGCCGCAAACCTACATTCACTGAGAACCAATCACTTTCCTCTCTTCCTACACGTACACATGCCTTACATCCTCGATAAAAACTTTTCACTGCTTCTAACAACTTGCCTCCCACACCATATATTCTTAATACCTTCCACAGAGCATCTCTATCAACTCTATCATATGCCTTCTCCAGATCCATAAATGCTACATACAAATCCATTTGCTTTTCTAAGTATTTCTCACATACATTCTTCAAAGCAAACACCTGATCCACACATCCTCTACCACTTCTGAAACCGCACTGCTCTTCCCCAATCTGATGCTCTGTACATGCCTTCACCCTCTCAATCAATACCCTCCCATATAGTTTACCAGGAATACTCAACAAACTTATACCTCTGTAATTTGAGCACTCACTCTTATCCCCTTTGCCTTTGTACAATGGCACTATGCACGCATTCCGCCAATCCTCAGGCACCTCACCATGAGTCATACATACATTAAATAACCTTACCAACCAGTCAACAATACAGTCACCCCCTTTTTTAATAAATTCCACTGCAATACCATCCAAACCTGCTGCCTTGCCGGCTTTCATCTTCCGCAAAGCTTTTACTACCTCTTCTCTGTTTACCAAATCATTTTCCCTAACCCTCTCACTTTGCACACCACCTCGACCAAAACACCCTATATCTGCCACTCTGTCATCAGACACATTCAACAAACCTTCAAAATACTCATTCCATCTCCTTCTCACATCACCACTACTTGTTATCACCTCCCCATTTACGCCCTTCACTGAAGTTCCCATTTGCTCCCTTGTCTTACGCACCCTATTTACCTCCTTCCAGAACATCTTTTTATTCTCCCTAAAATTTACTGATAGTCTCTCACCCCAACTCTCATTTGCCCTTTTTTTCACCTCTTGCACCTTTCTCTTGACCTCCTGTCTCTTTCTTTGAATGCAAAGGTGAGTAATGTGGCAGTTGAGGGAATAATTGGTATGCATGGGGTGTTCAGTGTTGTAAATGGAAATGGTGAAGAGCTTGTAGATTTATGTGCTGAAAAAGGACTGATGATTGGGAATACCTGGTTTAAAAAGCGAGATATACATAAGTATACTTATGTAAGCAGGAGAGATGGCCAGAGAGCGTTATTGGATTACGTGTTAATTGACAGGCGTGCGAAAGAGAGACTTTTGGATGTTAATGTGCTGAGAGGTGCAACTGGAGGGATGTCTGATCATTATCTTGTGGAGGCTAAGGTGAAGATTAGTATGGGTTTTCAGAAAAGAGGAGTGAATGTTGGGGTGAAGAAGGTGGTGAGAGTAAGTGAGCTTGGGAAGGAGACCTGTGTGGGGAAGTATCAGGAGAGACTGTGTACAGAATGGAAAAAGGTGAGAACAATGGAAGTAAGGGGAGTGGGGGAGGAATGGGATGTATTTAGGGAATCAGTGATGGATTGCGCAAAAGATGCTTGTGGCATGAGAAGAGTGGGAGGTGGGCTGTTTAGAAAGGGTAGTGAGTGGTGGGATGAAGAAGTAAGAGTATTAGTGAAAGAGAAGAGAGAGGCATTTGGACGATTTTTGCAGGGAAAAAATGCAATTGAGTGGGAGAAGTATAAAAGAAATATATATATATATATATATATATATATATATATATATATATATATATATATATATATATATATATATATATATATAAGCCGGCAAGGCAGCAGGTTTGGATGGTATTGCAGTGGAATCTATTAAAGAAGGGGGTGACTGTATTGTTGACTGGTTGGTAAGGTTATTTAATGTATGTGATGACTCATGGTGAGGTGCCTGAGGATTGGCGGAATGCGTGCATAGTGCCATTGTACAAAAGGCAAAGGGGATAAGAGTGAGCGCTCAAGTTACAGAGGTATAAGTTTGTTGAGTATTTCCTGGGAAATTATATGGGAGGGTATTGATTGAGAGGGTGAAGGCATGTACAGAGCATCAGATTGGGGAAGAGCAGTGTGGTTTCAGAAGTGGTAGAGGATGTGTGGATCAGGTGTTTGCTTTGAGGAATGTATGTGAGAAATACTTAGAAAAGCAAATGGATTTGTATGTAGCATTTATGGATCTGGAGAAGGCATATGATAGAGTTGATAGAGATGCTCTGTGGAAGGTATTAAGAATATATGGTGTGGGAGGCAAGTTGTTAGAAGCAGTGAAAAGTTTTTATCGAGGATGTAAGGCATGTGTAAGAGTAGGAAGAGAGGAAAGTGATTGGTTCTCAGTGAATGTCGGTTTGCGGCAGGGGTGCGTGATGTCTCCATGGTTGTTTAATTTGTTTATGGATGGGGTTGTTAGGGAGGTGAATGCAAGAGTTTTGGAAAGAGGGGCAAGTATGAAGCCTGTTGTGGATGAGAGAGCTTGGGAAGTGAGTCAGTTGCTGTTCGCTGATGATACAGCGCTGGTGGCTGATTCATGTGAGAAACTGCAGAAGCTGGTGACTGAGTTTGGTAAAGTGTGTGAAAGAAGAAAGTTAAGAGTAGATGTGAATAAGAGCAAGGTTATTAGGTACAGTAGGGTTGAGGGTCAAGTCAGTTGGGAGGTAAGTTTGAACGGAGAAAACTTGAGGAAGTGAAGTGTTTTAGATATCTGGGAGTGGATCTGGCAGCGGATGGAACCATGGAAGCGGAAGTGAATCATAGGGTGGGGGAGGGGGCGAAAGTTCTGGGAGCCGTTGAAGAATGTTTGGAAGTCGAGAACATTATCTCGGAAAGCAAAAATGGGTATGTTTGAAGGAATAGTGGTTCCAACAATGTTGTATGGTTGCGAGGCGTGGGCTATGGATAGAGTTGTGCGCAGGAGGGTGGATGTGCTGGAAATGAGATGTTTGAGGACAATGTGTGGTGTGAGGTGGTTTGATCGAGTAAGTAATGTAAGGGTAAGAGAGATGTGTGGAAATAAAAAGAGCGTGGTTGAGAGAGCAGAAGAGGGTGTTTTGAAATGGTTTGGTCACATGGAGAGAATGAGTGAGGAAAGATTGACTAAGAGGATATATGTGTCAGAGGTGGAGGGAACGAGAAGTGGGAGACCAAATTAGAGGTGGAAAGATGGAGTGAAAAAGATTTTGAGTGATCGGGGCCTGAACATGCAGGAGGTTGAAAGGCGTGCACGGAATAGAGTTACTTGGAACGATGTGGTATACCGGGGTGGACGTGCTGTCAATGGATGTGAAGCATCTGGGGTAAACCATGGAAAGTTGTGTGGGGCCTGGATGTGGAAAGGGAGCTGTGGTTTCGGTGCATTATTACATGACAGCTAGAGACTGAGTGTGAACGAATGTGGCCTTTGTTGTCTTTTCTTAGCGCTACCTCGCGCACATGCGGGGGGATGGGGTTGTTATTTCATGTGTGGCTTGGTGGCGACGTGAATGAATGAGGGCAGACAGTATGAATTATGTACATTTGTATATATGTTTATGTCTGTTTGTGTATGTACGTGTATACGTTGAGATGTATAGGTATGTATATGTGCATGTGTGGACGTGTATGTATATACATGTGTATGTGGGTGGGTTGGGCTATTCTTTCGTCTGTTTCCTTGCGCTACCTCGCTAACGCGGGAGACAGCGACAAAGTATAATAAATAGATAAATATGAATATATATATATATATATATATATATATATATATATATATATATATATATATATATATATATATATATATATATATATATATATATATTATCCCTGGGGATAGGGGATTAAGAATACTTCCCACGTATTCCCTGCGTGTCGTAGAAGGCGACTAAAAGGGGAGGGAGCGGGGGGCTGGAAATCCTCCCCTCTCTTTTCTTTTAAATTTTCCAAAAGAAGGAACAGAGGGGGCCAGGTGAGGATATTCCAAAAAAGGCCCAGTCCTCTGTTCCTAACGCTACCTCGCTAATGTGGGAAATGGCGAATAGTTTAAAAGAAAGAAAAGAATATATATATATATATATATATATATATATATATATATATATATATATATATATATATATATATAAGCCGGCAAGGCAGCAGGTTTGGATGGTATTGCAGTGGAATCTATTAAAAAAGGGGTGACTGTATTGTTGACTGGTTGGTAAGGTTATTTAATGTATGTATGACTCATGGTGAGGTGCCTGAGGATTAGCGGAATGCGTGCATAGTGCCATTGTACAAAGGCAAAGGGGATAAGAGTGAGTGCTCAAATTACAGAGGTATAAGTTTGTTGAGTATTCCTGGGAAATTATATGGAGGGTATTGATTGAGAGGGTGAAGGCATGTACAGAGCATCAGATTGGGGAAGAGCAGTGTGGTTTCAGAAGTGGTAGAGGATGTGTGGATCAGGTGTTTGCTTTGAAGAATGTATGTGAGAAATACTTAGAAAAGCAAATGGATTTGTATGTAGCATTTATGGATCTGGAGAAGGCATATGACAGAGTTGATAGAGATGCTCTGTGGAAGGTATTAAGAATATATGGTGTGGGAGGCAAGTTGTTAGAAGCAGTGAAAAGTTTTTATCAAGGATGTAAGGTATGTGTACGTGTAGGAAGAGAGGAAAGTGATTGGTTCTCAGTGAATGTAGGTTTGCGGCAGGGGTGTGTAGTGTTTCCATGGTTGTTTAATTTGTTTATGGATGGGGTTGTTAGGGAGGTGAATGCAAGAGTTTTGGAAAGAGGGGCAAGTATGAAGGCTGTTGTGGATGAGAGAGCTTGGGAAGTGAGTCAGTTGTTGTTCGCTGATGATACAGCGCTGGTGGCTGATTCATGTGAGAAACTGCAGAAGCTGGTGACTGAGTTTGGTAAAGTGTGTGAAAGAAGAAAGTTAAGAGTAAATGTGAATAAGAGCAAGGTTATTAGGTACAGTAGGGTTGAGGGTCAAGTCAGTTGGGAGGTAAGTTTGAATGGAGAAAAACTTGAGGAAGTAAAGTGTTTTAGATATCTGGGAGTGGATCTGGCAGCGGATGGAACCATGGAAGCGGAAGTGAATCATAGGGTGGGGGAGGGGGCGAAAATCCTGGGAGCCTTGAAGAATGTTTGGAAGTCGAGAACATTATCTCGGAAAGCAAAAATGGGTATGTTTGAAGGAATAGTGGTTCCAACAATGTTGTATGGTTGCGAGGCGTGGGCTATGGATAGAGTTGTGCGCAGGAGGGTGGATGTGCTGGAAATGAGATGTTTGAGGACAATGTGTGGTGTGAGGTGGTTTGATCGAGTAAGTAATGTAAGGGTAAGAGAGATGTGTGGAAATAAAAAGAGCGTGGTTGAGAGAGCAGAAGAGGGTGTTTTGAAATGGTTTGGGCACATGGAGAGAATGAGTGAGGAAAGATTGACCAAGAGGATATATGTGTCGGAGGTGGAGGGAACGAGAAGTGGGAGACCAAATTGGAGGTGGAAAGATGGAGTGAAAAAGATGTTGAGTGATCAGGGCCTGAACATGCAGGAGGGTGAAAGGCGGGCAAGGAATAGAGTGAATTGGATCGATGTGGTATACCGGGGTTGACGTGCTGTCAGTGGATTGAATCAGGGCATGTGAAGCGTCTGGGGTAAACCATGGAAAGTTGTGTGGGGCCTGGATGTGGAAAGGGAGCTGTGGTTTCGGGCATTATTGAATGACAGCTAGAGACTGAGTGTTAACGAATGGGGCCTTTGTTGTCTTTTCCTAGCGCTACCTCGCACACATGAGGGGGAGGGGGATGGTATTCCATGTGTGGCGAGGTGGCGATGGAAATGAATAAAGGCAGACAGTTTGAATTGTGTGCATGGGTATATATGTATGTGTCTGTGTGTGTATATATATGTGTACATTGAGATGTATAGGTATGTATATTTGCGTGTGTGGACGTGTATGTATATACATGTGTATGGGGGTGGGTTGGGCCATTTCTTTCGTCTGTTTCCTTGCGCTACCTCGCAAACGCGGAAGACAGCGACAAAGCAAAATGAAAAAATATAATGATATATATATATATATATATATATATATATATATATATATATATATATATATATATATATATATTTATATATATGATGTGTATATGTATGTGTGGGGAATGGGAATGATATGGCTCTGGTCAGAGGAGTCAGCTGCTCGTGTCGTCTTAGTTAGCATGAAATATAGGAGTAACAACAGTTGTGTATGTTGTACTGTTGTAATATGTCCCACGCAACCCATCATCATGCAACATTAGGGAGTGTGGCAACACAACTCTTCACTAAGACGCTTTGATATTTTCGTTGAGGGCGACTGAAACATTCATGACCATGTTTGGAGTTTCGTTCCATTATTGGATGAACCTGTTCAGTTGTCTTGGTTTCTGACGGGACAAAAAGACCCTGTGGCTCCCCGAGACCGACCAGACCAGGACCTTCTGGGCCCCTGGACCCGACGGGACGAGGACCCTCTGGGACTCCGGAACTGGCGGGAACGAGGGTCCTTTAGGTCCCTGGACCCGAAGGAACGAGGACCCTCTGGGTCCCTGGACCTGACGGGACGAGGACTCTGGACCCGACGGAACAAGGACCCTCTGGGTCCCTGAACTCACTCGGGCCCACCTGTCGATACATTGTACCGTACGTACGGCGTGTGTTTGCCTGAGCCGTGAGCTGCCGCACCCACACTCCCTCAGGAACGTTACCCTTCACGACTGAGGAGGACTGTGGTTACTCTGGCCTCAGCACGACTCGTGATGATGCTCATGGAGAGTAAGAAAGTTGTCTTCCTGATGTGGGTGAGCGGGAATATCTCGAGGGGTCACAGGTCACAGCATTTCCGTCCTGGTTCATGATGTTTTATTGATTTTCTTTCGTAAAAGCGATCTGTAAGCTGACGTTTTCTTCCTTTGCATCTATCAGTATGCGTTATAGGCCATTATGAAGTAGACTCTCTCTCTCTCTCTCTCTCTCTCTCTCTCTCTCTCTCTCTCTCTCTCTCTCTCTCTCTCTCTCATATTACTATTTGTGTGTTACAGTCTTTTAACTCTGGGACATATGTTTACCTTATGTTTATTCCCCTATGTGTTTACACCACACACACACACACACACACACACACCACTCGAGCTTAAGCCAGATTTCCATTTATCGACCAGCCCCGAGAGGAGGGTGAGCACCTGGGTTGGATGTGGGCCAAGTGCCACACCCAGAATTCGAACCCATGCGGGTCCGACCTCGGCACTGACTCGGGGTCAGCAACACCAACCACTTCACTACACTACTCTGTGTGTGTGTGTGTGTGTGTGTGTGTGTGTTATGGGTAGCGGTCACCGACCATGGACAACGCAAGTTGGTCTGAGGTGAAGTTTCTCACCATCTTCGTCTTCCTCGTCTTACAAGAAGGGCTGTGGCTCTAGCGGCTGTCTCGTGCAGGTACAAGACAAGTTTAAGTGGATCCTTCCATGTCATCCTCCATCTTTTCCCTTCACCTTTGGTAATAGTCACAGAAAACTGGAATTCGCCCTTTTTACGTTAATCCACAGGTCACGACAGGCTCGGGAAGATGCGTCCGTGTCATCCTTCACGTCCCGCGGGTGGATTTTTGATGTTGGAGTTAAAGAAATGAGGCTTGATATAGACCTGTGTTAGGTGAGGAGCATTTGATGTGTGTCTAGTGCTGAGTGAAGCATGAAACGTTCTCACAATCCCTCGATCACGACAGTACGACCCTTGAGGTCTGCGGTACGACCCTTTAGCGTGATGGTCTGGCTTTTGACCTGACTTTTAAGAGTCATCAAATTAACAAATCATCTCCCACCCTACCCATATACCTGACCGCTGCGACCACTCTCCTGATAATCTGGATTTGCTTTTCATCTCTAGTCTAACCCACTATGAATAAACAATCTCGCCCCCAGCTGGTTCATCTGACCACACCCTCATAAATGTATCTATTCTAACGGCACCTTCCCCTCCAGCAGCCCCTTCAAAGCGTAAATACTGGCATCTGAACAAAGCTGACTGGAATTAGTTACGTACCTTCTTTTCTGACTTTCCTTGGGTAAATTACTGTCTCTTATGTAGTGATGCTTTTGTCTCCGCTAAACGCATGGCACAGGCTATTGCTGCGGGAATGGAAACGCTTATCCCGTCTTCCTCCAAGACGACCTCTTCATCCAACCCATGGTTCAACCGTTCCTGTTCTAAGGCCATTCAGGCAAGGGACCAGGCATATCAGGCTTGGAAAAATTCTCCTTCTTCTGGCTCCCATTCAGTTTTTATCACTGCCCGTAATCACTGCAAGCACGTTATCTGTGAGGCTAAACGTTCCTTTATTCAAAGTGCGATAACCTCTCCTCGTCATGCACTGATAGGTCTCTCTGGTCTTTAGCTAAGGGCATCTCTAACAATCCTTCGCCCTCTGATGCCTTTTACTAATCCAGTGCCTCTCCCCGTAAACTCTTTTCGTACTGTCCGAAAAGCGCTTCTCTCTCTGGACAGAAGCAAGGCTTATGGTCCTGGTGGCGGCCATCCCCGTCTACTGAAAGAGTGTGCCTCTGACCTTGCACATGTGTTTGCTCGTCTGTTCCGTTTCTGTTTAAAAAGCAAGACTTTTCCTTCTTCTTGGAATCATGCATTGATATATCCCATCCCTAAGCAGGGTGACCGTTCTGACCCCCTCTAACTATCGTCCTATTGCCCTACGCAGCAATGTTGGTTAATTTTCTCTCTTATGTAGGTATTACTTTGGTTTCTGCACCCGAGTGCAGGCTGCTTGTATGCCCCCACCACTAGCTAGTCCACGCAATACTTGGCAAGCTGCTGCGTCACATGATTATTGTGTGGCCATCAGCAACTCAAGGGTGGCCGTTTTGATAACTGCTTCTTTCTCTACACGTCAGAGCTTTGGAATTCTCTTCCTTCTCATGTCTTTCCCAATAAGTATGACCTGGAAAATTTCAAAAGACAGGTTTTTCACTTTCTAAAAAATTTGTTAATACTTTCCCGTGTCTTCTCTTTTTCCGTAACATTATTCTCTCGATATTTCAACTAAGGCCCGGCCTTGATGTGGACTTTCGTCCGCGACTGGATCCTCCAGTATGAAAAAAAAAAAAAAGGCCAGGGCATCATAAACAAGGGTCGTTTACTCGTGCCAAAGGGTCGGCACTGTTGTCTTCAGGGGGTAATGTGTGATGGTTAAGGGTGTTCGTCATACCACAGGAGGAGAAGCAGGCATGAGAGTGTGAGGTCAGTTTGTTGTGTTCAGGATGGGAGTCATCCCGCAGGTTCCGGGTCCTGGTGGTGAGCAGTGTTAGCAGCCGTCCTGCCCAGGGGTCATCAGCGAGTATCATGCTGTGTGAGGCCAGGATGAAGGTTGATCTGTTCTGTTTGATTATTACGGCTCCTGCACGCGTCCCACGTCTGTGTGTGTGTGTGTGTGTGTGTGTGTGTGTGTGTGTGTGTGTGTGTGTGTTTTGCTTTACTAGTGAACTGCGTTATTTGTGTCTGTTATACTGCCCTCTTGACTTTGTGTGTCTCAGCACTTACATGTCATCCCTCCCTCCTTCCTTCCCTCCCTCCACCTCCCCGTCACTCCCAGACCAACATCCGTGGAAAGTGTCGCCTCACTCAGGCAGCCGGAGCCCCAGCCATCTTCCAGCTGACTCATGCTGGGAAGAAGGCATTTCCCTGCGTCATGTCGGGTGTAAAATGAGAGTAATTTAATGGTCATAGCAGATACCTGCACCGTGTCTAGATTACCAAGGTAAATAATTTTCGTGTCTGGTAATAGATACAATGTCTGGCATTCTATCCTTTGCCGTTCCTTCCTTAACCAAGATCATCTGTGAGGCATCCGCAGCGCTCAGGAAGCCGGCCGCGTCCACCGGCCGGGGCCACAGGTCAAACAGTGAGGTGGTGTGTGTGTGTGTGTGTGTGTGTGTGTGTGTGTGTGTGTGTGCGTGGTGAGCACAGGACAATGTCATTATGGAAGTTGTATCTAGATGCAGGAAAGGTCATGTGATGTGTTTTATGTTTGTTTGTGATGCTGGACAGTTGGTCGTGTCCAGAACGCGGACGGGAAAGATTAAGTCATTTCCTACATATACATTTTACGTTGAAGAATCCAGTCATGGTCCAAAATCCACATCAAGGCGGAACCTTAAATGAAATATAGAGAGAATATTGGAAGGGAAAGAGAAGAGACACGGGAAAGTATTTAAGAATTTTGAAGGAAGTGAAAAACCTGTCGTTTAAGATGTGCCGCCAGGTCATAGTTATTGGAAAAGACGTGAAAAGGTAGAGAGTTCCAAACCTTCGACGTGTAGGGAAGAAGCAGTTATCAAAACGGCCCACCCTTGAGTTGCTGAAGGCCACACAGTAATCATGTGACGCAGCAGCTTGCCAAGTATTGCGTCGTCCAGCTAGTAGTTGGGGTCACACAAGCAGCCAGCTCTCGGAAGCATAAACCAAAGCAATACCAATAGAAGAGGGAAAATGAACCAACATTGCGGCGTAGGGCAAGAGCGCCAAGTGTGGAAGTTAGCCTGGGACAGTTTATAAGTTGGACCGCTTTCGACTCAACTCTGTCAAGTAAGAATGCAGAGCTGGAACCATCCCAGATGTGACAGCAGTACTCCATACAAGGACAAATCAATCCTTTGTATAAGTGGAGCAACTGTATAGAAGAAAAGAATTTTGGACATTAAACAGGATTCCCAGTTCCTTAGAGGCAGACTTAGCCATTCCCGTAATGTGGGGTTTCTAAGAAAGAGTGGATGTTACAGTAATACCAAGTATGTTCATTGAGGCAAACGTGGAATTGCGAGGTGGAATTACGGAACCGTCAAAGGAGAGACGAGAGTTGTGATGAATTTTCGATTGATAGATGGGTAGAAACTGGGTGTTGCAAGTCACTGAACGTAACAAGATTCTGTGTACCCCACTGAGATATCCTGTCCAATTCTGAGTTTATTGAGGAAGTTGTGTCGACACAAGATGCAGATCGAGTGAGATAAAAAGGAGCAGAATTGAAGAATGTGGATGAATGCGGTGTTGAGTCGTCAGCATATGATTGCATTTAGTTATTTGTGAAAAAAATGGTGATAAAATGAGGAAAAAAAATAGACAAGAGAGAACCTCGAGGAACACCGCTGTTGATGGAAAACGGAGAAAGGCTGATCCAGCAACAACACGGAGATAGACCGGCCAGAGAGGAAGCTAGATATGAGGAAGCTTATATGTGCACAAACTCACTACAAGCACGTGACTTCATCAATGCAGAAACACTACTAGGGAAAGGAAACACAGGAATCCTTCTCGTGTTTCCTTTCCTTATAGTTTCATCTATCTATCTATCTTTATCTATCTATTAATCTATCTATCTATCTATCTATCTATCTATCTATCTATCTATCTATATATATATATATATATATATATATATATATATATATATATATATTATTTTATTTTTTTTTTATTTTGCTTTGTCAAGAATGGCCCAACCCACCCACATACACATGTATATACATGCACGTCCACACACGCAAATATACATACCTATACATCTCAATGTACACAGACATATACATGTATACACATGTACATAATTCATACTGTCTGCCTTTATTTATTCCCATCGCCACCCTGCCACACATGGAATAACAGCCCCCTCCCCCCTCATGTGTGCGAGGTAGCGCTAGGAAAAGACAACAAAGGCTCCATTCGTTCACACTCAATTTCTAGCTGTCATGTAATAATGCACCGAAACCACAGCTCCCTTTCCACATCCAGGCCCCACACAACTTTCCATGGTTTACCCCAGACGCTTCACATGCCCTGGTTCAATCCATTGACAGCACGTCCACCCCGGTATACCACATCGTTCCAATTCACTCTATTCCTTGCACGCCTTTCACCCTCCTGCATGTTCAGGCCCCGATCACTCAAAATCTTTTTCACTCCATCTTTCCACCTCCAATTTGGTCTCCCACTTCTCCTCGTTCCCTCCACCTCTGACACATATATCCTCTTCGTCAAATCTTTCCTCACTCATTCTCTCCATGTGACCAAACCATTTCAAAACACCCTCTTCTGCTCTCTCAACCACACTCTTTTTATTTCCACACATCTCTCTTACCCTTACATTACTTACTCGATCAAACCACCTCACACCACATAATGTCCTCAAACATCTCATTTCCAGCACATCCACCCTCCTGCGCACAACTCTATCCATAGCCCACGCCTCGCAACCATACAACATTGTTGGAACCATACCTATTTTTGCTTTCCGAGATAATGTTCTCGACTTCCAAACATTCTTCAAGGCTCCCAGAACTTTCGCCCCCTCCCCCACCCTATGATTCACTTCCGCTTCCATGGTTCCATCCGCTGCCAGATCCACTCCCAGATATCTAAAACACTTTACTTCCTCAAGTTTTTCTCCATTCAAACTTACCTCCCAATTGACTTGACCCTCAACCCTACTGTACCTAATAACCTTGCTCTTATTCACATTTACTCTTAACTTTCTTCTTTCACACACTTTACCAAACTCAGTCACCAGCTTCTGCAGTTTCTCACATGAATCAGCCACCAGCGCTGTATCATCAGCGAACAACAACTGACTCACTTCCCAAGCCCTCTCATCCACAACAGACTGCATACTTGCCCCTCTTTCCAAAACTCTTGCATTCACCTCCCTAACAACCCCATCCATAAACAAATTAAACAACCATGGAGACATCACACACCCCTGCCGCAAACCTACATTCACTGAGAACCAATCACTTTCCTCTCTTCCTACACGGACACATGCCTTACATCCTCGATAAAAACTTTTCACTGCTTCTAACAACTTGCCTCCCACACCATATATTCTTAATACCTTCCACAGAGCATCTCTATCAACTCTATCATATGCCTTCTCCAGATCCGTAAATGCTACATACAAATCCATTTGCTTTTCTAAGTATTTCTCACATACATTCTTCAAAGCAAACACCTGATCCACACATCCTCTACCACTTCTGAAATCACACTGCTCTTCCCCAATCTGATGCTCTGTACATGCCTTCACCCTCTCAATCGATACCCTCCCATATAATTTACCAGGAATACTCAACAGACTTATACCTCTGTAATTTGAGCACTCACTCTTATCCCCTCTGCCTTTGTACAGTGGCACTATGCAAGCATTCCGCCAATCCTCAGGCACCTCACCGTGAATCATACATACATTAAATAACCTTACCAACCAGTCAACAATACAGTCACCCCCTTTTTTAATAAATTCCACTGCAATACCATCCAACCTGCTGCCTTGCCGGCATTCATCTTCCGCAAAGCTTTTACTACCTCTTCTCTGTTTACCAACTCATTTTCCCTAACCCTCTCACTTTGCACACCACCTCGACCAAAACACCCAATATCCGCCACTCTATCATCAAACACATTCAACAGACCTTCAAAATACTCACTCCATCTCCTTCTCACATCACCACTACTTGTTATCTCCTCCCCATTAGCCCCCTTCACTGAAGTTCCCATTTGCTCCCTTGTCTTACGCACTTTATTTACCTCCCTCCAAAACATCTTTTTATTCTCCCTGAAATTTAATGATACTCTCTCACCCCAACTCTCATTTGCCCTCTTTTTCACCTCTTGCACCTTTCTCTTGACCTCCTGCCTCTTTCTTTTATACATCTCTCACTCATTTGCATTTTTTCCCTGCAAAAATCGTCCAAATGCCTCTCTCTTCTCTTTCACTAATAATCTTACCTCTTCATCCCACCACTCACTACCCTTTCTAATCAACCCACCTCCCACGCTTCTCATGGCACAAGCATCTTTTGCACAAGCCATCACTGCTTCCCTAAATACATCCCATTCCTCCCCCACTCCCCTTACCTCCTTTGTTCTCACCTTTTTCCATTCTGTACTATATATATATATTTTTTTTTTTTTTTTATACTTTGTCGCTGTCTCCCGCGTTTGCAAGGTAGCGCAAGGAAACAGACGAAAGAAATGGCCCAACCCACCCCCATACACATGTATATACATACGTCCACACACGCAAATATACATACCTACACAGCTTTCCATGGTTTACCCCAGACGCTTCACATGCCTTGATTCAATCCACTGACAGCACGTCAGCCCCGGTATACCACATCGCTCCAATTCACTCTGTTCCTTGCCCTCCTTTCATCCTCCTGCATGTTCAGGTCCCGATCACACAAAATCTTTTTCACTCCATCTTTCCACCTCCAATTTGGTCTCCCTCTTCTCCTTGTTCCCTCCACCTCCGACACATATATCCTCTAGGTCAATCTTTCCTCACTCATTCTCTCCATGTGCCCAAACCACTTCAAAACACCCTCTTCTGCTCTCTCAACCACGCTCTTTTTATTTCCACACATCTCTCTTACCCTTACGTTACTCACTCGATCAAACCACCTCACACCACACATTGTCCTCAAACATCGCATTTCCAGCACATCCATCCTCCTGCGCACAACTCTATCCATAGCCCACGCCTCGCAACCATACAACATTGTTGGAACCACTATTCCTTCAAACATACCCATTTTTGCTTTCCGAGATAATGTTCTCGACTTCCACACATTCTTCAAGGCCCCCAGATTTTTCGCCCCCTCCCCCACCCTATGATCCACTTCCGCTTCCATGGTTCCATCCGCTGCCAGATCCACTCCCAGATATCTAAAACACTTCACTTCCTCCAGTTTTTCTCCATTCAAACTCACCTCCCAATTGACTTGACCCTCAACCCTACTGTACCTAATAACCTTGCTCTTATTCACATTTACTCTTAACTTTCTTCTTCCACACACTTTACCAAACTCAGTCACCAGCTTCTGCAGTTTCACACATGAATCAGCCACCAGCGCTGTGTCGTCAGCGAACAACAACTGACTCACTTCCCAAGCTCTCTCATCCCCAACAGACTTCATACTTGCCCCTCTTTCCAAAACTCTTGCATTTACCTCCCTAACAACCCCATCCATAAACAAATTAAACAACCATGGAGACATCACACACCCCTGCCGCAAACCTACATTCACTGAGAACCAATCACTTTCCTCTCTTCCTACACGTACACATGCCTTACATCCTCGATAAAAACTTTTCACTGCTTCTAACAACTTGCCTCCCACACCATATATTCTTAATACCTTCCACAGAGCATCTCTATCAACTCTATCATATGCCTTCTCCAGATCCATAAATGCTACATACAAATCCATTTGCTTTTCTAAGTATTTCTCACATACATTCTTCAAAGCAAACACCTGATCCACACATCCTCTACCACTTCTGAAACCACACTGCTCTTCCCCAATCTGATGCTCTGTACATGCCTTCACCCTCTCAATCAATACCCTCCCATATAATTTACCAGGAATACTCAACAAACTTATACCTCTGTAATTTGAGCACTCACTCTTATCCCCTTTGCCTTTGTACAATGGCACTATGCACGCATTCCGCCAATCCTCAGGCACATCACCATGAGTCATACATACATTAAATAACCTTACCAACCAGTCAACAATACAGTCACCCCCTTTTTTCATAAATTCCACTGCAATACCATCCAAACCTGCTGCCTTGCCGGCTTTCATCTTCCGCAAAGCTTTCACTACCTCTTCTCTGTTTACCAAATCATTTTCCCTAACCCTCTCACTTTGCACACCACCTCGACCAAAACACCCTATATCTGCCACTCTATCATATATATATATATATATATATATATATATATATATATATATATATATATATATATATATATATATATACATATATATATATGTATGTATGTATATATATATATATATATATGTATATATATATATATATATATATATATATATATATATATATATATATATATATATATATATATATATATATAGTTGTCATGTGTAATACACATGACAGCTAGAGACTCAGTGTGAACCGGTGTGGCATTTTTTTTGCCTGATTTGCTGATGCGGGAAAAGGAGATCAAATATGATAAGTGAATAATATATATTTATATTATTATTTATATATATATATATATATATATATATATATATATATATATATATATATATATATATATATATATATATATATATATATATATATATGCCATTTCCCGCATAAGCGAGGTAGTGTTAAGAACGGAGGACTGAGCCTCAGATGGAATATCCTCACTTGGCCCCCTTCTCTATTCCTTCTTTTGGAAAAATGAAAACGGGAGGTTAGGATTTTCAGCCTCCCGCACCCTATATATATATATATATATATATATATATATATATATATATATATATATATATATATATATATATATGGGAAAGGATCACAATTTAGCGCGTGATAAGTATATTCCTGTGAGTCCACGGGGGAAATGAAACACGATAAGTTCCCAAGTGCACTTTCATGTAATAATCACATCATCAGGGGAAATTCAAGAAAGAAATATAAGTCAGTTGATACACAACGAAGAGACGTAGCTAGGACGCTATTTGGTAAACAAGTGATTGTCCAAGACAGACAACGAGCGTATCATAAACTTATTATGTGGACCAGAAGGGGAGTTGTTTACAAATTTCATCAACAATAAAGCTGATATTAAGGTTATAATTCTTTGTTTATTTGATAATAGAAGATTCACTGATATTTCTCGTGGTACTGGCAGTTAAAGTTAATAACCGAGTTGGTATTACTCCAGTCAATACAATGATCATAGATTCTAACGTGATTGAACAAGGCATTTGATTCTTGTCTTGTTGTTACACCATATTTATGTTGCTTAAGTCTAACAGAAAGATCTTTAACAGTCTGCCCATCATAACACTTATCACAATTTCTACATGCTATTTTATAGATGCATCCAGGAGAACTTTCTGGTGAGTTCCTGATTAAGATACTTTTTATAGTATTATTGTTGCTGAAGGTAAGATTTACGTTAAAGGATTTAAGCAACATGGGAAGTAAAGTAAAACTTATTAAAAGGGAGAACTAAAAGATTTTTGGTGTCAATGGGGTTGTTTCCATTCCTATGGATCATGCATTCTAAAAATGGTAACATACCATTATTTTCATTTTCTACAGTAAATTTGATGGCAGGTACTAAATTGTTAAGTAAGGGGAAAAATGTTTGTAAATTTTCATTTGTTGGCCAAATACAAAGAACATCATTTACATACCTAAACCGAGAGAGAGAGAGAGAGAGAGAGAGAGAGAGAGAGAGAGAGAGAGAGAGAGAGAGAGAGAGAGAGAGTTAATGGGATGGCCGTGATTAGGGCCTCAGTTGGTCGTGCCATCTCAGCTAACATGGTGTTAGAGGACGTGTTGATCAGACATTTGCTTTGAAGAATCTGTGATAGAAATACATGGAGAAGGAGAAGGATTTGTATGTGGCACTTTTGTATCTGGAAAAAGTGTATGATGAGGTCGATAGAAATGCCTTGAGGAAGGTCTTATGAATATATGGTGTTGAAGAAAAGCTACTAGAAGCTGTGAGAAATTTCTATTAAGAGAGTAAGGCGTGTGTGTGGGTAGGAAGTTAGTGGGGCGAGTTGTTTCAGATAAAGGTAGGTGTGTGGCAAGGGTGTGTGATGTCACCATGGAGGTTTACTGGAGAGAACCTGGAAGAAGTGAAGTATTTATGTACATGTAAGGGAACATGGCAACGGATGGAACCATGGAAGTTAAAGTAAATCATAAGGTGGGTGAGGAGGCTAAGGTCCTTGATATATTGAGGGAGTGTGTGGGAAGAGAGGTCACTGTCTGTGTGGACAAAGATAACTATTTTTTATAGTATGATGAGCTCGAAGGTGTATGACTGCGAGGCGTAGATTCTCTCACGACATGTAGGAAATACAAAGTAATTTTTCACTTTCCTATCACCAGCCATAATGATTCATGCAGTGATTCGTAAGTACAACTGGAAAATGTATTGAAATTACAATCTTATTCTCTTCGCGTTAAAGCAACCCATGAAGCACAAGCGGAAAACTATAGAATATAACTTACTAACATAAAGGAAAGGACATAGGGTTTTATTCGTGAGAGATCTGTGAGGAAGGTGAAGCTGGACATCCATGGTGTCCACCACACCCAGCTCCCGGCCAGGAGGAGATTCACATGCACACCACGGTACGCCCACCTACCCTGCCTCCCTACCCTGCTTCCCCTCTCTCCCCACGGTACAGGGTACCCAACATTATCACCAGACACTTCGTTACAAGGTACCAAACACCGACACCAGGGACGGACCCACTGTACCGTCGGTAACACGGTACGTAGGTATCAAACATATTCAGAAGGGCCGCGTGGACGTGGGGGATCGTCTTTCCAATTTTGGAAGGACCAGCGTAGCAAAGAGAATCCGCCGTAAGTGAATAGAGATGGTAATCAGCCGACACCGCTCAAAGGGGAGCAAAACATCCAGCTCGCGTAAATCTATGTCTGCAGACGTTACGGAGTTTCAAAGACGAGAGAAAACACCGAAGAAAACATTTTCACCTCACATGTGCAAGACTCTGTGGCAGTCGTATGCTGCCGTATCTTCCATCCTCACAGGATGCATGGGATGGTAGCATTACCTGGGGAGACAACTGTACGGAGAAACCTGCGATGGCAAGGATGAAGGTGGCCAGGGAAAGGTTGAGGGAGAGAATGTTAAAAGAACTGTGATGGAGATCTGAGAAGAGGTGGTGATATTTTCAACATATGTTCGACAACTTAGTTCTCTGCCACGATGGCTTTGCTCCGTGCTTAGGATGATTTAGTCCTTAAGTACGAGTATTTTGATATGTGTGGACGGTGACTTTTGTGTGTATGATGATTTAGTCCTTTGAACGATGACTTTCTTGCGTGTTTACGATAATTTAGTCCTTTAGTACGATGACCGTCTGCGTGTGTACAATAAGTTAGTCCTTTAGTACGATGACTGTTACGTGAGTTCAATAACCTTGTTCTGTAGAGCGATAACTATTGACTGTATACGATAATTGACTCATGCAGTCGGGACGACATGACTGGTGGTGTGGGTGACTGTGATGGTAACTGGGACGTGTAGAGTGTTTCTTGCAGAAAACATTGTGTTTGACTCTTCTTATCAAAGGTTCCTGGTCCACAGGTCATAATGTACGAGAAGCTAGTAATGTCCATCATTGTCTCACAATGGAACACTTCAGTCTTAATGACAAGTTTGATGGGGCGTAGGTCAGTGAGGTTTTAGTAATCAAGGAAGCGGTTTTTATTGTCATTATTATTATCATCATTATCAACATTATCAACTATTAGTAATAATAACATTATTATTATTATCATTGATTATTATTATTATTAATTATTATTATTATTATTATTATTATTATTATTATTATTATTATTATTATTATTATTATTATTATTTCTACTATTATTATCATTATCATTTTTATTATTATTATATTATTATTATTATTATTATTATTATTATTATTATTATTATTATTATTAGGGCAACATACAAAGCGTGAGAGTACATGGTCTTGTAATTAACCTTAATACCTTCCGAAGGTGTTGACAGATTTGTCGGTTGCTGGATCAGTTTGACGATGAGAGCCTTGATGACCCTGGCAGATGGTAGGTCTAGAACCCTGGGAACCATTAAACCAGTTGATAATTTCGTTATCAACCATTATGAGTTACTGAGGCCTCAGTTACCCACGCGACGTTCATGATGATATCATCCACAAGATTTAGTGAGTATAACTGACCGTTCCAGACCTGGTCAAGAAGAGCCAGGGTAATGGGTAAGTCAGACCTGACTGTAAGCACATCTAGGACCGTGAAGTGGGTCGTCACGGTGTGTGTACGTGTTCGCCTCACCGCCATCATTCCTCCAACACCTGTTGGTTTCATAGAACAAAACCAGAACGGAAAATTGACCCAGACACAGGAGTACCGTATAGTTGAGACAAACACGATAGTAAGAGATGATGAGCCGATCCTCCTGAGTTGTGCGATTTAGGAGAGGCAGATCTACTTTTGGCGGGATGCTGAAGCGCTCATCAATATACACCTGTAGATGGAGCCACATAACTACACGTGAAGTAGTGAGTAAGTGAACGCGGATATCAGACTTAACCAAGGTGTGGCTATGCACGCGGACGTGCACATGGTGGGTAGTATATGAGTTTAACTTCTACAGTTAGACGGGTCAAGTTTGTGTAAATGAGACATGGGGCGAGAGAGTATCATTAAACTTTGCGGAGTATAAAAAAAAAATGTTTTGGAAGGAGGTAAACAACGTGCGTAAGACAAGAGAACAAATGAAATCATCGGTGAAGGAGGCAAGGGGGGGATGTGATAAAAGGTAGGAATGAAGTGAGGAGATGGAGTGAGTATTTTGAAGATTTGCTGAATGTCTTTGATGATAGAGTGGCAGATATAGGGTGTTTTGGTCGAGGTGGTGTGCGAAGTGAGAGGGTCAGAGGGAGAATGGTTAGGTTAAGAGAGAAGAGGTAATGAAAGCTTTGCGGAAGATGAAATCCGGCAAGGCGAGGGGTTCGGATTGGATTGCAGTTGAATTATTTAAGAAAAGGGGGTGATTGTGTTGTTGATTGGTTGGTAAGGATATTCATTGTAGTATAGATCATGGTGAAGTACCTGAGGATTGGCAGAATGCATGCGTAGTGTCGTTGTACAAAGGCTAATGAGATAAATGTGAGTGTTCACACTACAGAGGAATACGTTTGTTGAGTATTCCTTTGAAATTATATGAGAGGGTATTGAATGAGAGGGAGAAAGGATGTACAGAGCTTCAGATTGGGGAAGAGCAGTGTGGTTTCAGAAGTGGTAGAGGATGTGTGGATCAGATGTTTGCTTTGAAGAATGTGTGAGAAATACTTAGAAAAAGAGATGGATTTGTATGTAGCACTTATGGATCTGGAGAAGGTATATGATAGGGTTGATAGAGATGCAGTGCGGAAGGTCTTAAGAGTAAATGGTGTAGGAGGTAAGCTGCTAGAAGCAGTGAAAAGTTTTTACCAAGGATGTAAGGCATGTGTACAAGTAAGAAGAGAGGAGAGTGATTGGTTCCCAGTGAAAGTCGGTCTACGGCAGAGGTGTGTGATGTCTCCATGGTTGTTTGATTTGTTTATGGATGGGGTGGTTAGGGAGGTAAATGCAAGAGTTTTGGAGAGAGTGGCGAGTATGCAGTCTGTTTGGGGATGAGAGGGCCTGGGAAGTGAGTCAGTTGCTGTTTGCCGATGATACAGCACTGGTGGCTGATTCGAGTGAGAGACTGCAGAAGTTGGTGACTGAGTTTGGAAGTGTGTGAGAGGAGGAAGTTGAGAGTAAATGTAAATAAGAGCAATGTTATTAGGTACAGCAGGGTTGAGGGAGAAGTCAGTTGGGATGTAAGTTTGAATGGAGAAAAATTGGAGGAAGTGAAATGTCTTGGATATCTGGGAGTGGACTTAGCAGCGAGTGGAACCATGGAAGCGGAAGTGAGTCACAAGTTGGGGAAGGGGACGAAGGTTCTGGGAGCGATGAAGAATGTGTGGAAATGCAAAAATGGATATGTTTGAAGGAATAGTATTTCCAACAATATTATATGGTTGCGAGGCATGGGCTATGAATAGGGTTGTACGGAGGAGGGTGGATGTGTTGTAAATGAAATGTTTGAGGACGACATGTGGTGTGATGTGGTTTGATCGAGTAAGTAATGAAAAGGTAAGAGAGATGTGTTGAAATAAAAAGAGTGTGTTTGAGAGAGAGCAGGATAGGGTGTGTTGAAATGGTTTGGACATATGAAGAGAATGAGTGAGGAAAGGTTGACAAAGAGGATATATGTGTCAGAGGTGGAGTGAACAAGGAGAAGTGAGAGACCAAATTGGAGGTGGAAGGATGGAATGAACATACAAGAGGGTAAGAGGCATGAAAGGAATAGAGTGACTTGGAGCGATGTGGTGTACTGGGGTCAATGGACTGAACTAAGGCATATGAAAAGTCTGGGGTAAACCATGGAAAGGTCTGTGGGGCCTGGATGTGGATTGGGAGCTGTGGTTTCTTGCATTACACATTCCAGCTAGAGACATAATGAACGAATGTGGCCTTTTTTGTCTGTTTTCCTAGCGCTACCTCGCTGAAGTGGGGGACAGCGATGGTGTATCCTGTGGGGCGGGGTAGCGCCAAGAATGGATGTAGGCAAGAAAGTATGAATATGTACATGTGTATATATGTATATGTGAGTAGATATGCCAATCTTCATCTGTTTCTTGGCGCTACCTCGCTGATACGGAAAACGGCGACCAAGTATAATGATATATATATGTAAAGTTTATTGAGCGTTCTGTGCCATCAGGTTTTGTCTTTGATGGCCAAAAAACGAATGAGCTCGTCTGGAATTGGTGTAGATCAGATATGGTGTAGCCTTAATTTTCTATCCATTTTCTATGTTAACGATTCAAGACGTGGGAGGAGCAGTAGGAATTTTTAGGGTAAACATTCTCTCTCTCTCTCTCTCTCTCTCTCTCTCTCTCTCTCTCTCTCTCTCTCTCTCTCTCTCTCTCTCTCTCTCTCTCACCCAGAACGTTGGTCCCCTTGTGTGTCTGACGTGTGGTATGGATTCTAGGTCATTAGCCATTAAGTCCAACAACATAGATACGTCAGTGTAGGACTCATCATATTTGTATACATTTTAGGACACAGGCTACACCTCCAGATGTGTGTGTGTGTGTGTGTGTGTAGGATGGGGGGGGGGGGGTGCGTTCGTCGTGTGCTGGAAGAAGGGTTGGAGAGGGTGTTGGAGAGGGGGTTTGTGTGGGGCAGGGGTAGAGAGGGTGAAGGATTGTGGTGGCGTGGGCGGGAGTTGCCACAGTTCACGACCACCGTTAAAGCCACTCACAATATAGGGAGGGACCCTACCCCTGCCCCACCCCTTACCTGGTCCACGCACACACACACACACACACACACACACACACACACACACACACACACACACACACACACACACACACACACACACTATTTTCTCTTATACTCAGTAATTCATTTTCTTTTTCAAGCACCCAGTTCCTCCGTCTTCCGCTCGTATCTTAGAGATGTGCTTTGTGTCCCTCTTCCCCGTCATCCAGTAAATGAGGAGCTCGTCTTCTGACGGACCCTCCTCCCCACCTGTCTGGTTGGTGTTTATCTTTTACAACTTCCCACAGAACGCGAGCAACTTCTCCATCCTCATGAATGGTCAAGGAGTAGTTTACAGTTGTACGTTCGTCCGTAGGAATACCTCGTTTACAGTTGTACGTTCGTCCGTAGGAATACCTCGAAAAGTATCTGGAATTCGGAGGCATTTGAATGTTTATTATGTGGCGATATTTCCTAAACTTGCTCTTGTTTATGATACACTTCAACCTTTCTTCTCATACCACACATGACGTCTTGTGCCAGTGCATTTTCCTGGACTGTCACTAACACTGTCTCGTCTGCATATAGCAACAGCCGTAGCTTCACCAGTCTGTTATCACTGTTATCATCCAAGCCCTCCAGTCCCTCTTTCCTTACTTCTGTTTTATGTTCCATCGTACGAACCTTGAACAACACGGTACGACCCTTGAACAAGACGGTACGACCCTTGAACAACCCGGTGCGATCAATTAGTAACGATGGTTTAGGCTTTGTTCCTGATCCATAATGCGTGGGTCAGAGGTCGGGCCGTTATACCCTCGGGTCGCACCGTCGTGTTCAAGGGTCGCACCGTTGTGTTCAAGGGTAGTACCGTCGTGCTCAAGGGTCGCACCGTCGTGTTCAAGGGTCGCACCGTTGTGTTCAAGGGTAGTACCGTCGTGCTCAAGGGTCGCACCGTCGTGTTCAAGGGTCGCATCGTCGTATTCAAGGTCGCACCGTTGTGTTCAAGGGTCGCACCGTTGTGTTCAAGGGTAGTACCGTCGTGCTCAAGGGTCGCACCGTTGTGTTCAAGGGTAGTACCGTCGTGCTCAAGGGTCGTACCGTCGTGTTCAAGGGTAGTACCGTCGTGCTCAAGAGTCGTACTGTCGTGTTCAAGGGTCGTACCGTTGTGTTCAAGGGTCGCACCGTTGTGTTCAAGGGTCGTACCGTCGTGTTGAAGAGGTGTAACGACCTAGCCTACGACTGCTTGTTGAGACACGTGGTCGTTGTAGCCGCACCATTAGTGCTGACCTCGAGTAACCTGACCCTCTCATCGTTTCTTCCCAGTTGATATTCAGAACATAATAAGACGTGAGGACGCTGCATGAGGCCTGTTGGCCCGTGCTGGGCAGCTCCTGAGTCTGTCCACCTTACAACCAACCACCTGAACCCATAAACACATCCAACCTTCGTTTAATGCTACCTAAAGACCTAGCCTCCACTACTCCACTTGGCAGCTCGTTCCATAAATCTACTACCCTATTCCCATACCAATATTTACCCACATCCCACATGAATCTATTATTTTCTAATCTAAATCCATTATTTCTTGTCCTTTCCTGTGGTGCCATTTTAAGACCTTTATTCATGTCATCTTTATTAATGCCCTTCACCCATTTAAAAACTTCAGTCATATCCCCTCTAGCCCTCCTTCTCTTAGGTGAGTGTAAATTAAGTCTTTCTAACCTTTCTTCATAAGTGAGGTTTCTAACTCCAAGGATCATTTTTGCCATTTGCCTTTGTACTTTCTCCAAACAATCTATATCAACAGTATAGTCTAGAGCCCACAACTGTACCGCGTAATCCAAATGTAGTCTCACCAACGCAAGATAAAGTTGCAATAATACTCTAGCAGTTTTATTGCTAACACTACCATTAATGAACCCTAACATCCTATTAGCACTATGACAAACTTTAATACAGTGTTGCCGTGGCTTAAGATCCTTGCTCTTCAGTACCCGTAAATCTCCTTCACATTCTGTTTTACGAATAATAATATTGTCCTGTTCGTAATCAGTGTTCCTGTCTTTACTAAATGCTGTGATTTGATCTATGTTGAATTCCATTTTCCCTGTAGCCGTCCATTCTGATAATCTTCCTAAGTCCCTCTGCGAATTCTGTCAGCTCGTAATATACCAAAGAAAATACACTCAACTAAATCTCTTATTTTTCCTTTTGATATGAAGCTGTTATCACAGACCATATTATGTGTTGAATGGAACTCCATATATCTTTTTAATGCTAGGTAGGGGAGAGGTTCGAGACGCGTTATGTTCTGGAGGTGGAGCTGCGGATATGCGTCACTTCGTTTGAGCTTTTCAGCAAACTTGTATAAAACGTGTTAAGCTCTTGTGGTGGAGCAGTAAGACACTGTGACTGTCGCTTGTTGATTAAGATCTCATACAGTTCTTGAAAGTATGAAGCCATTTCTTCGAACAGCAGGAGCGACAGTTAGGTCACAATGCAAGGCTTTAACAATTCTGAACGCACTGGTTTCGTATCATTGTTAATAATTTTTGCATTGAATATTTGTGTGTGTGTGTGTGTGTGTGTGTGTGTGTGTGTGTGTGTGTGTGTGTTAAGGTAGATCTAAATCATGAAGTGTGTTGGACATGAAACTCAACTGGTAACTTTTGACCTTCATTGTTGGTCTATTTCTGACCTGTAATATGCTTGTGGTATTCTAACGACTTTTTTTGTGTCATTAACCTGGCATGACCTTTCGGGGTCAGAGAGCCATTAACCTGACGTGATTTTTGGCTAGGAAGTTATAGTGATGTGAAATTATGAGTTCAGCTTGATGTTGCACGATGCACCAAACTCGATTCTTTTTGGGGCGGGGGTTGCATTGGCAGTCCATTTCGGGGGTTTTCTTTGACCTTACAAGGGGGGGGCAAAACGGGGAAATCCCCGGGTAATGACCCTTCAGTGACGGGAGGGGGTTATGCGGGAAAGGGTTTTGTCGTAAACCCATCCTTTACAAACATACCAGAGTGTAGGTACAAATGGGTTTCCATAACCTTTTTTGTACTGTTTGGGGGGTACCACCCCACTTTTTTTGGGGTTTACTGAGGGGGGGTTTTTTTACCCATCACCTGGGGGGTTTTTTTGTTTTGGTAAAGACGTTTTAACCCCCTGATGAACCTCCCTGTTAAAACGGGCGTCGTTTTTGTTGAAGTTTCCTGAAGACGTTTGTTGGGTTTGGTGTTGGTTGGCTCGTGACCCCCTTAACAAGCTTCTCCCCCCGTAGGCCTTCCACCACAGATGTCATCTTTTGCACCCCGGGGGGGTTTTTAAACATCATCTTGTTGGTTTTCCCACGGGTACGTGCCTGCTCAGATTGCTCCCCCCCAGACCCCCCCAGGGGATGAAAGTCCTTGCGGGCCAGCCTGCCCCGGGGGTTGTGGCCCCCCCACCGTCCGCGTCAGCCAAAGCCTTAAAAACGTTTCTGCGGCCTTGGGGGCCGGCCAGGTGGAGGGGGGGTTGAGGGGGCTCACCCCTGAGGTCGGTTTTTGCCTGAGTGGGGAGGGGGTAGACTAAATGTGGGGTTTCTGAGCTTTTTACCAACCATTGGGGCTGGTCCATGAGCCGTTTTGCATCCATCTATGCGGAAGACACATGGTTGGCACATGACACACGACATATGGACGGGGACGTAGGGTATCACCCCCCCCCCGTCCCTACTCCCCAAGACTTACACACACACGACACACACACACACCACCTCCCCGGCTGGTGAAGCTGGAGTACTCACACATGTGCCCTGTTCTGTTGGGATCGCCACGCTCCACCGCGTGGAGTGAGTTCGGGCGCTCTCGCCAGGAAGACCGTTAACAGGTGAGGCTGTGGCTCAGGGTCCTCGATCCTTCCTCTAGCGTTGGTTGGTACCACACCACAAATCACGTATCCCACCCTGCACCATCCTATACATCACAGACATGTTTACTTTTTTTTTTCGAATCAGATTGGATTGTCGGTACACCATGTGGTCACGATAAACTATAAGAGTACGCGTTTGGAGCTCACAGTTTTTAGCATGGTCTTTCCAGCAACCAGAGAGTTCATGCTTAACCATAGTAACGTTCCTAAACTAAACGTTTCACCTTAAATATCTTTCTCCCCCCTTCAAAAATCACACCAACATAAACCAACCTCTTCTTACATAATAAATACCCCCACCTGCTCCTCTATCTTATTATCTTTACACCCCACCCCCCCACCCCACCACCCCCCCCCCCCCACCCACCCCCCCCCCCCCTTTGTTTCTGTATTGTGTTGTTGGGAGGGAATGTGGTGTGTGGATAGAGAGGAGGCAATAGAGACATGAGAATAACTTATATTTATAATAATATTCTCTCCTTATTTATAAATATTCTCATATTTATACATTCCATAAATTTATCCTTACTTTCTTCTATACTTATTTATATATTATACCTCTCCTACATCCGCCACTCACCAAATTAATTGTAGATTGTGATCTGTCTTTCGGAGGAGACGCGTGCGGTGTGTTGGCCCGACCCCCCCCCCCCCCCCCCGTAGAGAGGAACGGGGGTGTGGTGAGACGGTGGGTCTGTGTGGAGAGAGGTGGGTACAGTGTGTTGTTCTATGAGAGAAGTAGGCAGGCGGTGGGTGTGTGTTGGAGGAAGAGTAAAAAGGTGGTTGTGTGGAATGTTGGGAGATGAGACGGGTGGCAGAGAGAGGTCGAGTTGGCGGTGGGTTGTGGGGTTGTGTGGAGAGACAATGTTTGACCTTTCTATTTCTGTCCCCACTCCGTCTTCTCGATTCGGAGACCAGCAAACCGCCCAGTGCGAGCCTAGCTTGGAAGCACGCAACCCGACACGGAGGTGGTGGGTATTGTGTGTGGAGAGAACGTGGTGGGCGGCGCACGCGCTGCGGGGGGCGTGGTGAAGGGATGAGACAATAAGATTTGCGGATGCTGGGTACCGCAAGGTTGACTCAAGCAAGGCGAGAGCATACTCGCCCGAACGGGGGAAATGGATTACAACAGTTTTTTGTTCTGTCCTCTCGGAGCCTGACCCGACCGCACAAAGCAGGGGGAAGGGAGAGTGAGAGAGGGTGAGAGGTATAAGGGTCACGTTTTTAGAGTGGGGTAGGGACGGCGGTTTGTCTCCCTATACAATCGGGCCCAACAGGGTGGTGCGGGCGCGCGGGCGGTGATCGTCTTCTTGGATCGTCATCATGGTGGGGGGATGTTTTTATGTGTCTCATTGTTGGATACACTGAGGGTGGTCATCAGTCACCCTATGAGGTGGCTGTTCTTCTATTTGGACACAATAAGGCAACATTCTCCATTAACATTCATCATACTTGATACACTGAGGCAGAGTCTAATCTAGTAGTCATCAGTTTGATTACTTGCTGTTGGGTGTCATCATTGATGGCTATCATCAGTTGGAACACCTTAAGGTGGGCTTCATGATGGCAGGTACATAGTCAATAGTCATTAATGGACACTGTGAGTGAGATTGTTCAACCAATTGAGGGCAGAATATCAGTGTGACACAGGTTTGAGTTGAGTAGTTTTTACAACAATTATTCAGTATTCCTACAAAAATACAATATCTTAAAAATACACCAATCTTTCACCACATATCCCCCTATCTTAATAAACCATCTTTCCCAACACCATTACTACCCTATTATATTAATAACCACCCCACACTTTCCTTACCACATCTAAAATTTCACATATCTATTTAATCCTACCTCCCACATATTCAATTCTACATCATAATACCCTTGATTTAGTCACAATGATTCAACAACATGTGACACAGTAAGGTTGTCATCAATGAGGCGAATCGATCATATTTGCCCAACCTTTAGACCACCCATAATTAATCCTAACCTACCTACCCCCCCCCCAACACTAAATCCCCCAACCCCACCTCCCACACCCCACCATCCCCATCTCTCCCCCCATACAGTCGCCTCCTGAAGTCACATCTCTGTAATCTCTCCATACTCCCCAGAAATACAACAATACCATGCTACTAACAATACAAGCACAGACACAACCACCTTTAGCCCCATCCCGGAGTAGTCTTTAATGACAGCAGTGACGGGTTGTCATCAATGAGGCATCCATCAGTTGGACACAGTGTGAGGTTGTCTATCAATGAGGCAGTATTAATGCACCAGTATTGAGAGTTGTCATCAATGAGGCAACATCAAATCGAGCCACAGTGAGGAAGAGATATTCAATGAGGCAGAATCATCAGTGCCGGTGAGGTTGTCAATCAATGAAGGCAGTCAATCGCGGACCACAGTGAGGTGGTCGAGTGCAATGAGGGCAAGTCATCAGTGATCACAGTGAGTGGTTGTCCTCATCATTATGAGGCAATGCATCAGGGACACTGAGGTTGTCATCAGTGAGGCAATCATCAGGGACACAGTGAGGTTGTCATCAATGAGGCAGTCATTAATGACACAGTGAGGTTGTCATCAATGAGGCAATCATCAGGGACACAGTGAGGGTTGTCACTGCAATTGAGGCAGACATAAGCATAGTCATTATATGACACAGTGAGGTTGTCAATCAATGAGGCAATCCTCAGTCGACAAGTGGGAGGAGTTGACATCAATTAGGCACAATAATCGAGAGACCCACAGTGCGGCTTGTCACAATGACCCCCCCCTCCCCTGATGCAATCAATATCGCGGAGGACACGGTTAGTTGATGGGGTTGTCATCAATGAGGCAGTCATCAGTGACACAGTGAGGTTGTCATCAATGACCCCTGCAAAATCAGGTCACAGAGTTTTTCATTGATGTAGGCCAATCCTCAGGGACGGGAACAGTGAGTTTGTCATCAATGAGGCAAATACATCAGTGACACAGAAAGCACGTTCCCCGCGTGCGGGGATCAATTGAGGCAAGTCATCAGTGACACTGTGAGGTTGTTTGTCTTCAACGAGTGGCAAGCAAGAGTCATTTAATGACACAGTGAGGTTGTCATCAATGAGGCAATCATTAATGGACTGAGTTTTTCCCAACAAATATTCAGTTCCCCCCCCCAACTTTAACCCACCGAGGTGTCATCAATGAGGCCAATCATCAGTGGACACAGTAGTGAGGTTGTCATCAATGAAGGGCATATCAGGAGGGACACCTTACGGAGGTCATCATTGAGGGCAGTCATTAATGACACAGTTATGATTTCCTCAGGGTCAAACATCATTTACCATTTAAGTATTTAATCATTATTCCCACCATACATTTTCCCCGCCATCTTAATACCGTGTCCCTCTTCCTACCACATGTATCCCCCTATCTAATGTGCACCATCTTAACACCTTTCCACCCTCTCTTAATACAACTATCCCCCCCCCCCCCCCCCCCCCCCCTTTCCCCACCATTTTCCCCCCCCCCTACCTTAAATACAACCACATCTTCAAACCACCCCTATCCCCCCCTATATTTATCCCACCCCAATCTTCCCTACCACCAAATACCACTATATTTAATACAACACTCATCCTACCTAAACCATCCCCCCCCTATAGTTAATACAACACATATTCCCACATACAAAAATCTTACTTAATTCCACAAATCATTCACTTACATAAATATATACCATAAAAAATTATTTTCCATCAAGACTTTCAATCATACCATTATAGTACACAGTGAGTTCTCCGTCGTCAATGAGCAATCATCAGGGACAGCTGTGAGTTGTTCGGAATCATATGAGCGGATCATTTCCCGGGACACAGTGAGGTTGTCATAATGAGGGCAATCTTCAGTGACTGACACAGTTGAGGAGGTTGTCATTCACTGAGCACAACCACATTTCCACCCAGCTCTACTCTTTTTAATATACAACAAATAGTCCCATCCATACATATCTTTCACCCTTTATTTAATTAATCACTTATTTCAAACCAACCCTATCACCTATATTAAATTACACAATGATTTCATTCATCATTTACACATAAGGGGTAATACCGTCGCGAATTAGAAGGCAATCAACAGGTACACAGTAAGGATGTCATCACAGAACGGGCAGGGATCATCCGGTGCCGTGTGTGTGTGTGTGTTGTCATCCAATGAGGCCCAATCATCGAGCGCGCGAGTGACACGTTTAGGTTGTCATCAAATGAGGCAATCATCGGGAGCACCAGTTATAAGCTTGTCATCAAATTGATGCAATCATCGGTATACCGGGGTGTTGTCTCAATGCTGCATTCCTCCGTTACACATAGTGTTGTCCACCATCTTCCAACTATCCCCATTATTAATACACCCATGCTTTCAAAATATCCCTCCCTATCTTATACAAACAAAATCTTAACCACCAACCTTCCATATATTAATTTCAAATACTAACACCACCCATCTTCCCCCTACCCCCACCCTATTCCCCCTATCTAAATCTTAAATACACCCCATCTTCCACCAACCTAATTCCCCTTTCATAATACCAACCCCCCCATCCAAAACCACTACAAACCCACACCTTCCCACTACAACATTTACACATACCTTACCTCTCCCACATACCACATCTGACCCCCTCTCCCCCCAACCCACCTCCACACACCATATTCATCACACATCAGTCCCAACCACCGTCTCATTCTTTACACCTACAACTCGCACCCTCTGCCACATAACACCCCATCAATATGAAACAACCACCCCGTCCACACGACGACGAGCGCACGCCCTCATCACACCATGACTTCATACACTCACACCCTCATCGTCGCTCACACTCGCGCCCCCCCCCCCCTAACCATCTAGGTTGTCATCAATGAGGCAATCATCTGGGACACAGTAAGCTTGTCATCAATAAGGCAAAGTCATCAGTGACACAGTGAGGTTGTCATCAATGAGGCAATCATCAATGACACAGTGAGGTAGTCATCAGTGAGGCAGTCATCAGTGACACAGTGAGGTTGTCATCAATGAGGCATTCTTCAGTGACACAGTGAGGTTGTCATCAATGAGGCAGTCATCAGTGACACAGTGAGGTTGTCATCAATGAGGCAATCATCAGTGACACAGTGGAGGTTTGTGCATCCAATGAGGCCAGTCATCGCTGCAGATTGCCACACAAGTTCTTGGTAAGGGGTTTGTTCATCTATGAGGCAGGTTCATCAGTTTGACACATGATGGTGCTTTGTCATCAATTGAGGCAGTCACACACGTCTTCTTCTCATAAAGTCATCAGGATGGAACCGTTGAGTGTATTGTTGTCATCAAGGCGGCAAATCATCAGGGACCACAGATTGGAGGTTTTGTCCATCAATGATGGCAAGTCACTCAGTGAACTGTGAGGTGTGTCATCAATGAGGGGCATATCATCAGTAGTGACACAGTTGAGGTTGTCATTCAATGAGAGGCAGGAGAGTCTATCATGCCACAGAGAGGTATGTCTTCAATGAGGCATCATCAGTGACCACTAGAGGTTGTCATCAATGAGGGCACAAGTCATCATGGGACACAGTGGGTTTGTCTTCAATGCGGCAATCATTCAGGGGACTCAGTGTGAGGTTGTCATCAATGAGGCAGTCATCAGTGACACAGTGAGGTTGTATCAATGGGAAAAAAATCTTCGTGTCACAGTGGGTTGCCCTTCTTTTGGAACATTGATAAAGATGATCATCAAAAACCCCGTCTCCTTCTTGGCATTTTTCAGACGACCACCAGTAATCTTCAGCTGTTGCCGACACTTTACTTATTGCCTCCCGTTTGGGGTTAACAAACACACACACACACACACACACACACCCGCAGGAGCGCCATGACCCTGCCCGTTGTAGGACAGAAGCCTATTTTTGTGTTGACCATCTTCTTTAAATATATTTCCCTGGGGGCCCCTTGAAACAAGCTGAGCGCTTAGCTTTCTAGGGAATAACTATAAGGCCCCGTGCGGGCGACTTTGGACCCCACCACATGATGAAATAGCAGCGCCTTCGGGCAAAGGTGTTTCTTTAGCCTTCAACCATATTCGAAATGGTGCAAGTTGGTTTTTTTCTGTTCCCATGTTCCTCCTGCTGTGTGGTAAGAGTAATTCCCGGTGGGCATTTCCCCTTTCTTTCCTTATTTTTTAGTGTTTCTGTATTTAAGAAAACAATTTTAGTTCCTTCCCCCAATTACTGTTAAAAAAATTGAAACTAGTGGTACGTTACCATTTTGGGAATCCCCTTATCATAGGGATGGAAAAAAATTTAAGCTTGCATATACGGGGGAAAACCTCCTAGTATCCCCCATATATCCATTATTGTCAAAAATGACAGTTAAATTATCATCAAAACGGGGTCTAGGGTTCCTCAGGGCATTAGTTTTTGTAGTCCAGAGTATCTAGATCTTTCATTGATAAAACCCTAAAAGTTAGCAAAAAAAAATTCTTTTTATATGTGGGCCGAAAAAAAACTTCTCTTGACGCATAAAAAACTTTTAGTCTTCCTTTGTATGAGTTTATTTCTCGGGTTCTTAAATCCCTTTATGCAAATGTTCCTTCTGATAATCAATGTACTCTCTGAAAATGGGGAACTCACAAGATAGTTCTGCAAGATGCATCTTAAATTGCCATGTAGAAAAAATTGGATGGGTTTTTTATGTTGGTCATCTATGGGAAAACTTCATTTTGGGAACTTAACAACATATATAGAAAAAAAAAAAACAGGCAAGAAAAAATCCCTGTTAATCATGTAAAAATCGTTTGATCTTGTTTTCCGGGATGAGTAGGGCTTTTCCCAGTTTTTACAATAACTCTTTACCACGAGAAATATCATTGAATTTTGGTTTATTAAAAAAACACAAAGAATTGTAAAAATTAATATTTTCGGAAAGTCTATACAGTTGAATAGCTTTATTGTTGATATTGTTGAACCCTTCCCTTCTTATCCATGATAAGTTGGGGTCATTCCCGCCATCGCACAACCTCAGACCACACATCGGAGGATTCACATCCCACTCCCCCATCATGTGTGCGAGGGTGAAGCGCGGGGCGGGTTTTGAGGGTTAGATTTGCACTGACTATAGAAAAAGACCCAACACAAGGGCATTCCGGAATTCGTGTTCACACTCTTATCGTCTACTAGCTGTCATGGCAGATGCACGCGAAACCACAGCTGCCCTTTGGCACATCCGGGGGCCCCCCCATCCACACACTTCCATGGTTTACCCCCTGTACAGCTTCAATGCCACTGTTCAATCCACTGACAGGCTCGTCAACCCGGGTTGTATACCACATCGCCTCCAATTTGCGCTCTATTCTTGCCCGCCTTTCACCTCTGCCTTTGTTCAGCCACGCCCGTGGATCGTCACATCAATCTTTTTTCACTCCATCTTGATCCACTCTCCCAAATTTGGGGGTGGCCTCCCAATTCTTCCTCGTCTCCCTTCTTACCTCCGACAAGGGGTTATCGTAGCTTGGGTCAATCCGCTTCCTCATAGCCAGGTTCTTCCATGTGCGCCAAAAAACCAGTGGTTGCCCAAAGGACACCCTCTTGCTGCTCTCACAACCGATGCTCTTTTTAAGACGACATCCTCCACACACCCTCCCTGTCTTTACCGGGGTGGGGGCATTAATATAATCGTTCAAAGGGCGCCTCACACCCACACCATGTCCATGGCAATCATGGATTCTGCAGCAGCATCCTCCCATGCGGCTGCGGGCATCAACTGTATCCAATAGCCCACCCCGCCTTCGACAACACGGGGCTACAACAACTTGTCTTGGATAGGCACTATTCTATCTCTCAAACATAGCATTTGTTGCGCCTCTTCCAGATAAGGGTTCTCGGACTCCATCCGCGCATTCTTCAAGGCGTCCAGGATTTTTCTGCGCCCCCGCCCTCCGTGCCTCAGGCCCTATGATTGGCACCTTCCCTCATCCATTGTTCCCATTCGCTCCTGCCCAGATCACACTCCCCACTTGGATTAGTCTAAAAAACACTTTACTTCTCCAGTTTTTCTCCATGGGGGGGTGAGGGGGGGAATTACATACCAGAGATTGACTATATGACCCTCAACCCTCTGTACCTGGGATAGGGGGCATAAGACCTTACTTTATTCGACATATGGGTACGGTTTACACTTTCTCCTTCTTTTCACATATGCCACGTTTACGCCAAACCTCACGTCATGTGCACAAGCTTCTGCCGAGGGGTTCCTCACATGAATCAGCCACGAGCGGCTGGGTGGTTGTTTCAACTGTGCAGCGGAAACCAGACAATGGCTCAGCGCTGTGCAAGGGGATCTCTCATCCAGCGACAGACTTCTAGCTTTGCCCGTCTCGTTTGCCAACGGAAACTCTTGCAATCACCTCCCTAACCCAACCCCATCCATAAACAAATTAAGAACAGAGCCATGTGGAGAGACATCACACACCCCTGCGCAAAACTACATTCACTGAGAAACCAATTCAGGCTTTACCTGTGTGGCGTCCTACATTCGGTACTCATGCATATTATTCCGAGGACATATATTTTATATTTGTTAGGGGGGGGGGGCATAAGGAGGAGCAAAGGAGAATAGAAGGAGTGTGCTCCTTCACGCCACTCCCCGCGTGTTGTCGTAGACGTGAGGTGGAAGGCGACTAACGGGGGACCGGGGAGCGGGGGGGTCTAGGAACTAGGAAAGGGGTAAACTCCCTGCCCTTCCTGTGTTGTGGTGTTTAAGAGGGGACTTTGGTAAAAAGGGGATAAAGGGGAACGAAACTAGGGTCATGGGGGCGGGAGGGGAATGTGGGGGGGGTGTCATCCTCTCGAATTGCACCATAATGGGGGGTTGGTTCAGTTGTGTCTCTAAAATGAGTGTGGCTGTGGGAAGCCAAGATGTGGACGAAGAGGTGAAGGAGGAAGACGAAGAAAAGAAAGAGAAAAGGAACGAGAAGGAAGGGGCCGCAACCCGACACGTATCCCCCCCCCTATCCGCTATTAGATTTTGAGGAAAAGAGAACCTGATGGGTGGTTGGCTCTGAGTGAAACCGAAGGTCACTTAAGGGGTATGTTGGTAAAGGCGGCGACCAGGAGAGGGGTTTGGAATGTCTTGGGAGTTAACAGGACGTCAGGGGAGTGGGGTGTCTGAGGTTGAGAGGGACAAGAGCAAGGGGGGGGGAGGGAAGGGGGGAGGTGGGGGGGGACGGGGTTTAGTTGTTAGCTCTACTTACCTGAAGCGGCGAGGGTTGGGGGCAGGTAACGGGAGGGTGGTTTGCGGGAGGGGGGGCCCCCCCCCCCCCCCACCCTACCCGCCCCCCCCCCCCCCATATTTATTAATTTAAAATATCGCTTTAATAACGTAAACTACTATATTGATAAGGTCCCTACATTAAAGTGTAAGTGTCGGAGCGGGAAAGGATGGGTGTGGGTGAGGAGCCGTAGTGTTATTGGTGCGCTGCGGGGATGCACCTCGGGTCATGAGATGTGTGGAAACGATCATGGGGAGAGGCAGAGTGATTTTGGGGGCGCAGTGAGTGGACTGATGTAGCAGGTTTGATGCACGAGGCGAGACCTGGTGTGCCTGGTTAAATATATTAGTATGGGTGTGTGATGTATTTGAATGCAAAGGGGAGTGGGTAATGTGCATAGGCAACCAGTTAAGGGGACAAAATAAAATAGACACACACTCAACTTGTCGTTTCCATAGGGGTGGTTGGTTTCCAGCTGTTGGTAAATGGAAAATGTGACGATATTTTTGTAGAATTTTTGTGTGCTGAATAAGAAGAAACAAAGGAGGGAGAAGCAGGAAAATAAAAAAAAAAAAAAGGAACTGGTGATTGAGGGAAGACTTGGTTTAAAAGAGGGAGATGCGTGCTTAAGATATACTGTATGTAAGTGGGGGGGCGGGGTGGAGAGGGGACGAGGATGAGAGAGGGAGTGATAGACGAAGCTGAGAAGAGGGTTGGGTCGAGAGAGGGAGGAGAAACGAGGTAGAGAGGGGAAGAGAGAGGGAGAGAGAGAGATGGCCAGGCGGGGAGGAGCGTCTGGTTGGGATTAACCATGTTCCATATGATAGGCGAGTGGGGGTGATGAAAGAGAGACTTTTGGGTATGTTAAAAGGTGCGCTGACGGGGAGAGAGGGGGAACTGGAGGGGGATATATCTGAGGGTCATTGATCTATGTGGAGGAGACGGTGAAGAGATTTGATGAGAAAAAGAAGTGGTTCAGGAAAAGAAAATAGAGGAAGATGTTGGGCGGGTGAAGAGAGGCGCGGTGTTTAAGAGTAAGTGAGTTTGGCGACCGAAAGGAAGGGAAACTTATGTGAAGGGAAGTCTTAGGTTGATTTTGGGTTACTTGGTCGTTGTTTGCAACTTTTGGTTATACGTCTACAGGTGACTTGTGTGTTTAGCTTTTTGATTTTTTTTTGTTTAACCAGGCAGGGCGGATTGAGGGTGTGGAATGGAACAAAGGCGGGGTCTTTGTGAGTTTTTTGGGGATGGGGGGGGAAGAGCAAAATGACTAATTTGGCAGTGGTTTATTATTTTTTATTTCATTTTCATTCAAAAATTACTCTATATCATGTAAACATTTGACAAATAAATGCCCTTCATGCGGTATGGAGAAAAGTCGGCAGGTGCTGTTTGATTAGAAAGAGTGTAGTGAGGCCTGGGGATGAAGTGAGATTGTTAGTGAAAGAGTAAGAGGCATGCAGATGGATCGAGAGAGGAATTTTATTTGAACGAATTTTTTGCAGGGAATTAGGTGCAGGGTGAGGACTGAGAATATATAAAAGAAGGAAGAGGCAGGGGCGAGGAAGGAAAGGTGCAGGATGGAAGAAGTACGAGGGCAAATGAGAGGGGGTTGGGGGGTTAGTGGGTCTACTCGTATTAACAATTGGACGAGAGAATAACAAACGATATGGTTTAGTGAGGGAGGTAAAAATTAAAGTGCGTTAAGTTAAGACAAGGGAACAAATGGGGGGTACTTCAGTGAGAAGCTGGGGCTAATTGTTGCAGGAGGTGGATTCAAGTAGTAGGTGAGGTCTGGCGAGAAGTAGGAGGGGGAGTGGAGGAGTGGTGGATTTTGAAGGTTTTGTTGAATGTGCCTGGTGATGATGGTAGAGTGTAGGCCAGATTTATAGAAATGAGTTTGGTTGTTTGTCGATGGGGGATCTTTCGATTGTCGTAGAATAGGTGATCGTCGAGGTTGGTGTGCCAAAGCGTCAAGTGACTGAGGGACGTTTTAGGGTGGAAACTGATTTGGTAAACAGAGGGAAGAAGAGGTAGTAATTAAATGCATTGCGGAAGGTTGAAGGCCGGCAAAGGCAGCGGGGTTTGGCTGGGTTTTTTTATTTCATAGGCTTAATTAAATTAAAAAATTCTTTAAAAATCCCACATACAAATAATCATTAATTAATACCCTTACCAACCATAAATCCCATACACATTATTCACTCCCCCCCCCCTTCCCACTCCTACATTGAGGATTGCGTAAAGACTCCCTATACATAGTTGCCCTTGTTAAAAAGGCAAAGGGGCTCTATATGGGGTGAAGGGAGTGATGTGTGTGTGTGTGTGTAGGAGACGGGAGGTATATTGAGTTTATTTGGTATCCCATCCTTTCGCTTGTTAACTTTTCCTAACAGGAATGGGAAACAGAAGAAGGAGTCGCAGGCGGGGGAGGTGCTCATCCACCTCGAAGGTTCAGGAGTGGGGTGCCCGCTAGACTCTAAATATTCCTATAGTATGTAACCAACAAGATGTTTGAAAAACAAAAAAAACGAGGATTGGAAAAGAGAGGAAGAAAAAAAACAAGGAGAGGGACCGGAGATATGGTAGTAGTTTGCTTTGAGGGAGGTAGGAAGGGACAAGGATACACCAATGGATGTTTGGGCTCTGAGTGAGAAACGAAGCTCAAGGGTAAAAAAGGGGGGAAAATGGGAAAGGGAAGAATGGAAAGAAAAAAGGACTGGGAAAAGAGGGTAGAGTGGTTTCTGGGAATAGGATGGCCCAGTGGGGAATGTAGTTAAAATGGCAGGGGGAGTTTATTTGTGTAGTGATCTGGATGGGAGGGGGACCAAATGAGCAAGGGAAAGGATGTAGGAGAAGTAGGAGTAAAGTAGAGTAAGCAAATTACTCCTGAAACAGGAAATGTGGGAGTTATTGATAGAGTGTAAGAAGTTATATTCTCGTTTAATATGGGGAAATTTTATATTATAAAAAATGAAAAATTGATGGAGAGGGGAGAGATTATATGATTATTCCTATTTTTATCATCAAATTAATCCCAACATCCCATTTCCAATCTCCTCCTCCATCAACCATTCTCTTCCTCCCCTAAAAAATTTCTCCCTAACCTACTCCCATACCATCTATTAAATATTAAAATCATATACCGCCCCCCACCCCATCACCTCCCTCCTTTAACTACCATTGATTAAAATAAATCCCCTTTCGTCATCTTTTCATGTTTATTGAATAAATAAAATTTACCTCTCACTAATACTTGAGCCCTGGTGGTTGCAGTGGTTGTAAAATCGGGATCATTGTTGAAGAGCTTTGTAGATAGGTTTATGTGCTGAAGGAAAAAAAAGGACTGTGGGGGGGGGATGATCGATTGTGTGGTAGGACGATACTGAGTTTTACAAAAGCTGGTGGGAGGTGGGGACCCCCCCCCCCCCCCCAAGGAACTACTAAGTATAATTCATTAAGTACGGAGACGACCCCCCCCGGACCTGCCGAGGGCGAGAGGGACTACTAGTTGAGGGCGTTATGTGGATTACGTGTTACATTGATCCAGGGTGCGAGGGGGAATAGAGGAGAGTCTTTTGGATGGTAATTTGTGTCTAGTGAGGTGCAACTGGAGGGATGTTGCCTGATCATTATAGTAGTGGAGGCTGCTTTGAAGGTGAGAGTTTTCGTCATGGGTTTTCAGATAAGACAGAGGGTGAATGTTGGGCGGGTTTGACAGAGGGTGGGGGGGAGGGGTAGGTGATGAGAGTAAATAGTGAGCTTGGGAAGGAAAGGAGACTGTGGTGAGGAAGTACGCAGGAGAGAGGACGAGACTGGAGTACAGAATGGAAAAAGGTCGCCCCCCCCCCCCCCCCCCCCCCCATAACCCCCACCACCCCCCCAACCCCAACCACCCCTTGGGAGAACAATGGATGAGAGGGGTAAGGGGAGGATGAGGTGGGGGATAGGAAAGGAATTGGGATGTATTTAGGGAATCCAATTTATGGATTGCGCAAAAGATGCTCCCATCTGTGGCATGGGAAGAGTGTGGAGGTGGGTTGATTAGAAAGGGTTATGTAAGTTTGAGTCGTAGGCGTTCTCTAGTGAGTGGGTGGGAGGATGAAGAGTAGTTAAGAGTCGTATTTTGGTGAAATAAAGCGGAGAAGAGAAGACGGCAATAATTTGGACCGATGTTTGCAGTGGAAGAAAAAAAAACGTGAAAAAAAAATAAAAAAAAAAAAAAAAAAAGGAAAGGGAGGAAAAAAAGGAAAAAAAAAAAAGGAGGGGAAAAAAAAAATGGCAAGATTGAGTGGGCGAGGAGGTGTGTTAATAAGGAGGAAAGAGACAGGACGGGTCAGGAGAAGGGGTTTGGTGATTTGCGTTTTGCCCCCTTGCACAGGGGAGGCGGGTCCCAATGAGGGAGTGGTGAAGGAAAAAGAGAAAGAAGGGGGGTGAAAAGAGAGAAATAGTGCTAAGGGGCCAAGTAAGATGAAGAGGGGTTGGGGTGGAAGGGGTCGAGCCGGGGCTGGAGGTCGGGGTGAGTGGTGAGAGAGTAGGTTGGTGGAGAGAGCTATGCATTATATTTTAGGGTTGTGAATAAAAAGATGTGATCAGTTGACCATTGGTTCCCCCCACCCCCCACAAATAAAACAGTACGCCGATCACGTCTCCCCCTCCCCCACCAACTCCTCCCCACCCCACCTCCCACGACCCCATACAACACCCGACTCCCAATACCACACCCCCCCCCAATCACTCTTCCTCCGTAGACAAGGAACGGGGTGAGAGCAAATGGGAACTTCAAGTGAAGGCGCAGCTCTCACATTGGGGAGTGGGATTACAAGTTTAGTGGTGAATCGTGGAGAGGAGCGGGGATTGGGGCGCGAGTGAGTAAGTATTTTGAAGGTTTTGTTGAAATGAGTGGTAGCTTTGGGATGATTGAGAGTGGCGAGGGTTATAGGGTTTGTTGGGTTGTATTAGGTCTTAAAGGGGTGGTGGTGTTGCAAAATGTGGGAGGGTTTTTGGGAAAGGAGGTAATTTAGGAGTAAACTGAGGAAGAGGTAGTGGGGTGATAAAAGCTGACTGTTGCGATGAAGATGAAGGGAGTCCGGCAAGGATGGCGGAGGGTTGGCGGGATTAATTCACTTCTCCCCCCCTATGTAATATAATAAAAAAAGTACCCGCCCCCGCACACCCTCCCTACCCCCCCCCCCCCCCCACCCCCCCGCCCCCCCCCACCCCACCCACACCGTCCCCCCCCCGCACCCACATCACTCGTCCACCACGCACTACGTCCCTCCCACTTCAATGTTTTTTGTTAAATTTTCATAAATGTAATAGGATGTGGTTATAGAACTGCCAGGGTTGTATTATTTTTAGAGAGATAACATATTAAATCTTTCCATTATAAATAATCCCCAATACCCAATTCACACATGATTAATTATTCTTCTGTAGAGGAATTAACAGGCGCAATTAACCAGCAGCTAAGAGGGGGTAGGGATGGATGGTGATGAAGAAGGGATGATCGGTGGAGGATTATTGGGTATATATAGAGTTTTACTACATTTATTTTTAACTAATAATCTTAACAAAATTAACCAACCTCTTTTCTTTCTTTACATCAAAATCTCTTTATCCTTCACATACTCTCCACCTAAATTTTCCCCCCACCCCTACCCCCACCCCAACCACTCTCCCACCCCCCGCCACCCCCCCGCCTCCTCAACCCCCACAATACTCCCCCTTCTCCCTACCTCCCTACCAAACTTTATCTATATTAAACTACCTCCCACCAAACATTCAGACCCCCATATAAGGATGGTCGGGGGGGAAAGAAAGCAACCGAGTGCGTCGGTAGTATGAGGATGTTGGTGGATCATGGGTGTTTGCTTTGAAGAATGTATGTGAGAATATTACTTAGAAAAGAAATGGAAGTAAAATGGAGTTTTGTATGTAGGATTATGGATTCTGGAGAGAGAAGGATCTAGATATAGGGTTGGTGATTAGGGGATAGAGATGGGGCTCTGTGGAAAGAATGGCAGTTTATATATACCCTCCAATATTTATTTGTCATTACAATTTTACTTAATCCGATAAAATTTTTATTATGATGTAATTCATGTGTAATGAGTACGCCGGAAGAGACGGATGGAAAGTGGGGCAATGGTCGAAGTTGGTTTCAGTAGAATGTAGAGGTTTGCGGGGGCAAGGGGGGGTGGTGTGATGGTCTCCTCATGCGCGCGCACGCGCGTGTAAATGTTGTTTGGACGCTGGATGGGGGGTGATGGTTTGGGAGGTGAATGCAAGAGGGTTTTGGAAAGGAACCCAAAAGAGGGGCAAGGTGTTTGTATTGAAGTCTTGAGTCTGGGGGCATCGAGGAGAGCATTTGGGGAGGTGGAAGTGAGGTGTCAGATGTGGTCAGTGGTGGGGGGGGGGGGGTTTGTTCGGTGCTGTGAGGTTTCAGGGCTGTGCGGTCAGTTGTGGGGGGGCGCTGATGTTACAGGGGCGCTGGGGTGGGTGGGGTGGATTGTCATGTGGAGGGAGAGTAGCTAGAAGAAACTGCGGGGAGAGAAAGCTGGTGACTTGTAGTTTGGGTTTTTAAAGTTGTGTGTGTGTGGAAAGACGGAAATGTTAAGAGTCAATGATAAACAAATTCCAATTAAAAAGTTTGTCGTTATTATTTTTTTACTTTATACCTGTGTGGGTCCGGGCCTATGTAGCCAGGGTCACAGAGTCAATTTGGGCGGTGGTCGGTGCAGTTATTTGAATGGAAGACAGAAGAAACTGCGAGGAAGTGAAGTGGTGTTTAGATATTGGGACGTTGAATCTGGGAGGCGGTCGGGCTCCGGGATTGGAACCATTGGAAGCGGGCGGGAAGTGGGGGTACGATGGAGGGTGGGGGGGGGGAGTGAGGAAGCACTGGGGGGGGGGGCGGGAAGGGGAAAAATTTCGCGGGGGTTGCGGCGCGGAGGCCTTGATAGGAATGAGGGGGTGTGGAAGTCAGAGGAGAGATGAGTAGAACACATTTATCTCGGGGAGGGGAAAGCAATGATAACATGGGTAATTTTGGTTGGGTTCTATTGGGTTTGGGATGAGAGAATAGTGGTTCTCCAACAATGTGTGTATGGTTGCGAGGCGCGGGTGGGCTGGATGGAATAGAGTTATGGTGGGCACCCCCCGGAAGGTTGACTGTTTTGGAGGGTGGAAATGAGGATGTTTGATTGAGGGAACAATGTTTGCGGGGGTTTGTTTTTTTTATAATGTTTGTTTTCCGCCCCTCCCCCCCTCCAAACCCCCCCCCCCCCCCCCCCCCCTCCCTCCCCTCGTGATATGAACTTTCGTAGAGGTTGGTTTGATCCGAGGTAATAGTAAAGGCGTACTAAGAGAGAACTGTGGGGAAATAACCGGGAACAAAAAGATTGAAAAGGAGGGTGAGGGTTGGAAAAAGAGCGTGGGGGGGTTGATGAGAGCAGAGGGAGGAAGAGGGTGTATTTAGCGGTTTTTCTTGTTTTGTGTGTTGGGGGTAAATGGTGTTTGGAGACCACATGGAGAGAGGGGGAATGAGTGAGGAACAAATGATTTTACCCCAATCCCCTGAGGTATGTCTATGTTGTGTTCGATGAGCTGTGATTGGGGGGGAGGTGGGAGGGGGAGGGAAGGAATCCGAGGTAGAAAGCGGTGGTGGAGGGGAAGAGAGAGGAGAAGAAGCGGGGGAGGCGGAGGGGACCTAGGGGAGGGCCCCCCAGGGAGGGAGACCAAATTGGAGGTCGTAGGGGTGCGCTGTGGAAAGATGGACGCGGGGAAAAAGCCATTTTGTTGTGATGGGGCTTGGGTACCAGCGGGGTGGCTCTGGGCGGCTTGAACATGGCCGAAGGTGGAGGGTGGCTGTCTATTGAAGAGGAGGGGCGAGAGGGAGGGGATATGCTCAGGAACTGAGGATGAGGTGTAATAGTTGATGATCGATGGGGGGTTTGATGAGGGGCCACGTGGGGTTTGACGTTTGTCTGTCAGTTGATTTTTAGGATGATTTCAATATATCATCTAATAATTTTTTAATAAGTTTAATATACTTATATATAATACACCATTCAATCATATTATTTCTCATAGGTAATAATATTAGTCTATTTTCCGGACTAAACTCCTGGGGTATATACGATGTGTATGGGGGTTTGATTTAAAAAATCCATTTTAAAAATAGCATTATGTATACATTTCTACCCCTCCACTCCTTTTCTTTTCCTCCTCCCCCCTTCCCCACCCAACCACCAAAAAAACTAATAAAAAAAAAAAACAATAAATCTAATAAAATACTCAAAATAAAAATTATAAAAATAAATATAATATATATATTTATATATATATATAATCCCCTCCATATATTTATCTATATATATATATATATATAGGTGATATAATATATATATATATTATATTATAATTCTTATATTGGAAGGTCTCTAGAGGTGTCAGAAGACGGCGAAGTCCAAATGCAGGGGGGCGTCCACCGTAGCTCAAGGCGGGACCTGAACTGATTTTCTGTAGAGGGGGAGTCTCATAACGCGGACACAAAAAGGAAAAGAGCAAACGACGACAGGCAACAATTAATTTACGGAACTTTGGGAGCGTACCAGTATGAGGAAAAAGTAATAGCAGTGTATAAAAATACCTGTCTCTTTTGAAAATGTGCGCTGCAACAGGCATGGTCTTATTGGGAAGGGGGAATGAATAAAACAGGGACATGAGGTGGTGGAAAAGTGGGAAAGGGGACATGTGGGGGGAAGGTAGGAGTCCAAGGCTTCGACTGTAGTGTGTAGGGAACAATAAGAAACCAGTATCAAACCTGGCCAAAACACCATAACCTCATATGACGAAGTTTTCAGCAGGTCAAAAAGAAAAAGGTAGTTCATACCTATAGAATAGGGAACAGATAACCCATTCAATAGTGGAGCCGGTCAGGGCCTAGGGAGTGTCCAAGTTAGTTTGTCTGGGGGCACCGTTTTTAAGTTGGCCCGGGGCGTTTCGATCGCAACTCTGTCCACCAGTAAGGTCTGCAAGAGCTGAAACATCCCAGATGTTGAGGCAGACAGGGAGCCTGTACTCTCTTACAAGGACCATGTGTTCAATCTCCTTTGTACAATATACGGGAGCGACTGTACCCTGTTCGGAAGAAAGAAGTTTTCGACATTTAAAACAGAACGATATGTATATTATTAACATATATAATATTATATATATATATATATATACTATAATATATATATATATATATATATATATATATATGTAATTATATTTATTTTTTTTTTTTTTTGCTTGTCGCTGTTCATCCGGGTTTTGCGAGTTAGCGCAAGGAAAACAGACGAAAGGAAATGGCCGCAACCCACCCCCGGGCATAACACTGTATAGTTAATTACGTCCTCACCACGCAAAATACTACTTTACCTTAACGTCGAGCTTTCGCCGGCTTGGGATGGTTTGTTCCCCCACGAGGGAGACGCTTCACCTCGGGGCTGCCCCGCAGATTTAATCGCCACTAACCTGCACGTCTAAGGGGAGCTCCAAATCCTCAGGGGGGAAACCGGCTTTTACTACCCTTCGGCGCTCCGGCAATTGCCAGGCTGCTCTAATTCCTGTGCCCCGATCCTTCAACTCCTGCATGTTCCAGGCTCCCACGCCGATTCCAGCAAGATCCACTCTCTTATTCAGGCCATCCTTGCCATTTGTCGCGCATCCTATTCTGGGGTGTGGCGCCAACTTTTCTCCTTCGTTCCATGTGGCCAGCCTCTACACATATATACATCTTGGTCGTAAGTCGGGGTTCGACGCTGGGGGGCGTACTCCATCTCCTCCATGTGCCGCCAAACCCATTTCGAGGACAAGACACCCTTTCTTTCATCACACTACACCACACCGCACAATTAATTATCCACCACCAATCCCCCCTTTGGGGTCTTTAAACCGATTCTGAGCGTCTCCCCTGGAACTATACTCAGAGTCCAAACACTCGGCCTGGAGGAACACGCGCAACATATGTCGCCGCTCTAAATCAATTCCCTCCGGATGTTCCAGACTGTCGATGGCCGGGAACTCCTAGCGCTCGATGCGCGAGGCCCCAAGGGACTCTATCACTAGGGCACGGCCGGTGGCGCAACAGTATACAACATTGTTGAAGGGCGCGAATTTTGCTGGGGTCAAACATACTGGCATGTGTTTGCGATTTTCCGAGATAAACTGTATCTCGTGGGGACTTGTGGACAACGACAGTTCTTCGGCAATTTTTTTTGTATATCCCCTCCAAAATCTTCCCCACCCCCCCCAACATCACCCCCCACCCCAACCTTACCCATTAACCCATCTCTTCCAGCAGTGGATGACCGGGGGTCCCCTCACACGCTTCTGGAGAATATCTAAGGGGATGAGCTTCGGGTAGGGGTGGCCTCTCAGGTGTTTTTCTTACCCCCCTCATTTTGTGTGTGGGAGAGTACTGGGGGGCACCTTGGCCAAATGTTGACAGGGCCGCTGTGACCCACATACCCTCCATACTTGTTAACCAACAAAAATAACCCAACAACCCCCACAAAAACCACCACCCACTTACCAAAACATCCTCTACACAAACCACCCTATAACCAAACCTCCCTCAGTCCACCGACCAGAGCTTCGGTGGGCAAGGGAGGCTTTGGGTGTTCTCACATGAAGGGGTGCGCGGGGGTAAGGCGGGCTTGCCACCAGCGGAGCGGGCTAGTATATAGCGACAAAAACGACTGGACTCACTTCCCAAGCTTTCTCATCCCAACTGACCTTCAGTACTTTGCACTCTCCCCCCCTCATTCCAAAAACCCCCCCACCCCCCCTCTATGCATTTCAACCTCCCCCCTAACACACCCCACCCAAAACTACAAAAAATTAAACTAGGACCATGAAAATGAGAAAATGGATCATGTCATCAATTATATATATAGGATATATATTATAATATATTAATTGCGTGATATATATATATATAATTTATATATATAAATAAAAAACACACATTATATTCCCAACCCAAAAAACAAAACCAAACACCCCAATCTCATGTACCATTATTCTAGACAGTTTCAGTTTTCTAAATTCCATTTCCTTACATTTTTTCGACCGTATGGAGTGTCATTTATGATGTATGAGGTGGGGGCGTCAGGGTTGGTGGGGGGGTGTGCTTGATATATATGTGCTGTGTATGTTCGGTGTGGTCCGCGCGTATGTGTATGCTTATATTTAGTTATAGGTAATAGTTATTTATATATATATATATATAGTATATAAGTACGAGGTCGGGATATGTATATAGTTGTATGGTATGTTATATATTTTCTTTTTTCTATTTTTTTCAAACCTTGCATTTACCGCATAATTAGCGATGGTTTTAGCGTTTAAGAACAGAGAGGACTGGGGCCTTTGACGGGAATACCTCACCTAGGCGCATTTTTTTTCTCTTATTTCAAACAACACACCACCACACCACCAAACACACACACACCACAACCCAAAAAAAAACACACAACAAAAAAAAACATAAAAAAAAAAAAAAAACAAAACAAAATTGTATCACTATAAACCCCCCCCCCCCCCTCCCCCACCCCCCCCCTACACCCCCCCCCCCCCCGTTTATATAGGATATGTATATTATATATTGGGTATCAGTATATATATTGGCATCATATAAATAGGGTTTTATGAGTATATTCAAGTCGTATTCGGTGAAGTATCCCGAGGTTGGGGGGTGGGGATTCGGGTTGGGGGAAAAGAAATGCGATCTCCCATCCGCCTAGGCAGCCGGCATCTCGCTCGCCGGATATAGTCGTACAACGGCGTGTGCTAGGGAGGGGACTGGGCAGGGTGGGGGTGGTGGGGCCAGTAGTGCTGGAAAAATCTGTGGGGGGCCGCTCCTTGGCGTGGTGCTGGGCTGTTTCGCGTTCTCTATAAATGTTGGGGGGAAACAGGAGAGTAGGTAAGGTCACGCGGGTGATGTTGAGTATGTGCTCTTTCCTCCTTTCGTACGCTCAGACTGGGAGTGTCTATATGTTAAATGTTGGATTTAAACAAGCTTGTTAAAAAACAAAACAACAGCAAGGGAGAGAGGAGTTTGGGAGGGTGAAGGAATGGGATAGGTAAGGTAGGGGTAAATGTGAGTCGTTTTACCCGTTCCTCCGCCACGCCCTAAAAATGGGAACTGGGGATGATGTTGGTGCACACTTGTGGGCTATCTATAAATTCCTAAACCTTTAATTTTAACCTTTTTACTATAATCCTTCAACAACTATATTTATCAAAAATACTAATCTTGGACATCTCTATTATTTTTCCATATTTTTATAAAATAACAAGGTCATAGGGGTGTTAAGTGAGAGGGAGGGGTAGAGCTAAGAGCAACAAGGGTACTTCTTATGCATATTACTCAGAAACATCGCAGTTTGGTTGGGTGGGTCTGGGGGTGATTTTTTAATATTTGTCTTTACTTATCCACTCCATACACCTCCCAACCAAATCAACCACACATTTAACACCCCCATCCCAAAAATAACTTTTCTATAATTTAATATCAAAAAATCGATGTGATTGCCCCTAAGGACCTTCCGAGTCGTAAGAAAAGGATCTTGAGTGCGCTAGTGTTTTGGGGGGGGAGCAGCTGAATTTTTTTCGCCGAGAGGTGTGTTGAGTGGTTAATTTGATGTGGTGTGCATGATTTGTGAGAACGGGTGGGGTTATTAGTGTGATGGTGCGGGGGGGTTGAATATCCAAAAATCTCCAATTTGAGAACTCCTAATGCTTGGCACGGGAGGGTAGCGAGTGGTCAGAGTGTTGATGGAAGAGGGTGGGGGGCCACCAAAGTTGAGGGAACAATAATAATTGGTTTTATACACTGGCTTGGAGATGGGGCGGGGAGGGGGGTGGAGGGGGGGGGGAGGCGAGTTTTGAGGGGGTTTTTTTTAACCCCCCCAACCCCCCCCCCCCCCCAACCCCAACACACCCACCCCCACCCCCACCCCCCCCCCAACCCCCCCCCCCCCCCCCCCCCCCCCCCCCCCCCCCCCCCCCCCCCCCCCCCCCCCCCCCCCCCCCCCCCCATTCACTCCTCCGCCCCTGGCGTGCGTCAGTGTTGTAAATGAATGGAGGAAATAAGATGGTGAAGAGATTGTAGATTTATGTGTCCTGAGATAAGGGCGCTGAAAAGACGAAAAAGGACTGAAGACCTGGTGATATTTGGGGGAGGAAAAAAGATGACATAGCGCTGGTTTAAACAGCTAGGGTGATCACAACCCAACAATACAACCTATAAAATTAACTAATTATAACTTAAGCCCACACATCTTCTAATATAATATATGTAATAAGTTATATATTTACAGTGCTCGCGAAAGGATAACCAAGGATAAATACCTACGACATTTCCGCGCTCTTGTATAGTGTGTGCTGCTTGAGAGTGAAGAGGTGCAATCTGGAGGGATGTAGCTGATTCCATTATTTGTGTGGAGGCTGATGAAGGGATTTTGTATTTTTGTACCATGGTGCTATAAATTATGTGATTTTTATATTTTATATAAAACTTTCCCCCTCCTCTATCCATAATAGACTTTAATCCTATTAATTTATATTATCATCTCTACCCTATCTCAATTTTCCCTTCCCCAATAATATCTTCCCCACCTAACCCCTTCTCATTCTCCATCTACCTTACATTCCACACTTAAAAACCCCCCCCTCACTCCCGCAACTGCTGGGAGGTGGGATGGGAATGGAAGTAGGGGATTGTGGTAAATGTGATGTTGGGGGTAGATCTCTGAGCGCGTGGTTGGGAGGAGGAGGATGAGGACAATGGGTGTATTTAGGGAATCAGTGATGGTCGTGCGCAAACAAAAGATGCTTGCTTTGGCCAAGATGAAGAGTGGGTGGGGGAAAGGTGGGAGGTGGGTTGATTAGGAATAGGGGTTGTGGGGGGTAGTGTGTGGGATATGTGAGATAATGAAGAAAGTTAAGATTATTAATGAAAGAGAAGAGGAGAGGATTTGGGGTTTTTTTGCAGGGAAAGAAAAAAAAAAATAAAAAAAAAATGCTGTTGGGAGTGGGAGAGAGATGGTGATGGGAGAGGAGATGTATAAATGAAAGAGATCAGAGAGGTCAAGAGAAAGGTTTTGCATGAGGTGGAAATAGAGGGCAAATGAGAGTGGGGTGAGGAGAGGATCATTAAATTTTGGGAGAATAATAAGTTGTTCTGGAGGGGAAGGAGGTAAATAAAGTGCGTAATAAGGACAGGGTTAGGCAAATAGAGAACTTCCGGTAAGGGCGCAAAAGGGGAAGTGATAACAAGTTGTGGTGATGAGAGGGGAGAAGATGAAAGGAGATGGAGTGTGTTTTTGAAGGTTGTTGATGTGTTTGATGATAGTTCAGTGGAGGGATTTAGGTTTGTTTTAGTCGAGGTGGAAGTGCAATGTGGAGAGGGTTAGGGAAAATGATTGGTAAACAGAGAAAGAGGTGAGTAAAAGCTTTGCGAAGATAAAAGCGGCAATGCAGCAGGTTTGGAAAGGTTTTTGCAGTGTGAATTTATTAAAAAAGGGAGTGTGGTTGGTCTGAATTATGAGTGGTTGGTAAGGTTATTAACAGGTAAAATGTTGACTCATGGTGAGGTAGCATGAGGAGTGGCGGAATGCGTGCATTATGCCCATTGTACAAAGGCAAAGGGGTAAGAGTGAGTGCACAAAAACATATCTTAAACCTAATATTCTACTTCTACAGGAACATAACACATGGATTCACAATAAATCTCTTTTTTTGTAATGCAAGTCATCTCAACCTCTATTAGTTATGATATTCAAATAGATTAGCGGCACTTGGTCGGAGTTGATTGTGGTTTCAGAAGGGATAGTAGATGGTGAGAGGATTTCGCAGGGTAGGGATTGTGTGGATAGGTGTTGTTTGCCTTGAAGAATTGTATACGATCCCACATCCCTCTCGCTCTCCACCTCCGCACCCCCTAATTCTTTGTTATTGTTCGTGCATTTATGGATTGGAGAAGAGACATATGGATAGGAGTTGTAGATTAGAAGATTGCTTTGTTGAAGGTATTAAGATTATATGGGTGTGTGGTTCGTGTGGGCGCGCGGCAAGTTTGGGTTAGAAGCAGTGAAGTGAATAGTTTAATATTAATTATCTATTTTAACTTCCCATTATTAATTAATGACCAGCTTTTAGCGGAAATTTCATGGTTTCCAGGATTGTAGATGTGTGGGTTTGGCGGGCCAGGGGGTTTGTTATATTTACCACCTGCTTTTGTTTAAATTGTTTTTTTTTCATTTTAATATTTTTAATAATTTTAATAACTTTATATTATCCATCCCCTCTAAAATTCCCCTATTTTCCATCATGTATTCGCCCTCACCCCCCTCCCCCACCCCCATACACTCCCCACAACAATCCCCCACCACAAAAAATCAAACCCAATCAAATCAAACCAACCCCAAAAATTACAAATTACACCCTATACCCCCACCCCCAATAACCCACATACACATTCACCAAATACACCAAACATCATAACTATATCAACTAAACCCACAATCCCCCAACTCGACCCTCTCATCTAACTAATCTACCTTGAATTCCTCACCCAGCTCAGATATGTCACATACCATCGTAATCACAAAGATTCACTTCCCCCAGCTCTGAGCATCTCCAAAACAGACTGCTGAATCATTTGAGACACACTGCAGAAGAAGCTGGCGTGAGTGTATTGAGTTTGGTTAAAGCATCGTGTTAAAGAAGAAAGTTAAGGCAGGTAAATGTGAATAAGAGTACGAAGGTTATTAGGTACAGTTGGGGTTGAGTGTCAAGTTAACTGGGAGGGGGGTGGAATAAGTGTGTTTGAATGGGAGAAGAAAGAACTGGAGGAAGATGAATTGGGTTTACGATATCTGGGGAGTGGATATGGCCAGCGAATGGAAACAATGGAAGGAAGCGGAAGTTACCGTTGAATCATAGGGCGGGGGGTCCGGGGAAGTGAGGGGGGAGCGAAAAGATAAAGAAGAAAACGAAAAGGAGAGGAAAAAAGAAACAAGAAGGAAGAAACGGATAAACGCTGGGAGCCTTGAAGATGAGTGGAAGGAAGTCGTCCGAGAACATTATCTTGGAAAGCAAAAAAAGTAAAAATGGGTTTGTTTGAAGGAAATAGTGGTTTTGCAAACAATGTTGTGTGGTTGCGAGGCTGTGTGGGCTCTATGGGATTGAGTTTGTACGCAGGAGGGTGGATGTGGCTTGGAAATGAGATTGTAATTGAGGGACAATATGTGGTTTATGTGAGGTGGTTTGATCGAGGTGTAAGTAATGTAAATTAAGGGTAAGAGAGATGTGTCGGAATAAAAAGAGTGTGGTTGAGTGAGAGCAGACAGAGGGTCTTTTTTTTGTCTTGTTTTGAAATGGGTTTGGGCCACATATGGAGAGATAAGAAATAGGTGAATGAGTGAGGGAAAAGATTAACCAAGAGGATATTATGTGGTCGGAAGGGGGAGGGATTACGTGGAGAGAAGTAAGGGAAGTGGGGAGACAAATTGGAGTGGAAGGATAATAAGAAGGAGTGAAAAAGATTTGATTTCGTGTGATCGGGGCCTGCTCTGGCTCCCCACTTCCTGAAAACATGGAGGAGGTTGAAAGGGCGGTCGGGGGGCAAGGAATAGAGTGAATTGGATATCGATTTGTGGCTATACCTTGGGGGTTCGACGTGCTGTCAATGGATATGAATCAGTGCATGTGAAGCTGTTCTGGGGTAAACTCGATGGAAGGAAAGTTGTGTGGGGCCGGATTTGGATGCGGATAAAGGGTGCTTGTGGTTTCAGGACGTTTTTTATGCATGTCAGCTAGAGACTGAGTGGAGTGTTGAACGAATGGGGGGGCCCTTTGTTGTCTTTTCCTGCGGCCTACCATCGCACACATGAGGGTGGTGAGGAGGATTTGCGTGTGTGGCGTGTATGTATTTTAATGTCGTATGGGAAGTGGGTTGGGCCATTTCTTTCCGTCTGTGTCCTTGCGCTACCTCGGAAACGCAATTGAGGACAGCGACTCAAGGGAAAAAATAGATATATATATATGTATATATAGATATATTTTATATATATATATATTTATATATATATATATATATTTTAGATATATATATATATTTTTTTTTTTATGAATACTTTGTCTGCTCCTCACCGGCGTTTTGCGGACCGGTAGGCAAGGAAAACAGGTCACGGAAATAGAAATGGCACCAGAAAAATGGCCCCCCAAACCCCCCCCCCCCATACATCCCCCCATTACTCACCCCCCCATCCCCCCCCATCCCCCTACAATACCCCCCCCAACACATGTTCCCCCCCTTATACATCCACCCCCATACCCCCCCCCCCATCACAGTCTGTCCCCCACCCCCATAACCCCCCCCCCTTTATCTGTTTTAATCCCCCCCCACCCCCCCCCTTCTCCCCCCTTCACCCCCCATCACCCCCCCATACACATGTATATACATACGTCCACACACGCAAATATACATACCTCCACAGCTTTCCATGGTTTACCCCAGACGCTTCACATGCCTTGCTTCAATCCACTGACAGCACGTCAACCCCGGTATACCACATCGCTCCAATTCACTCTATTCCTTGCCCTCCTTTCACCCTCCTGCATGTTCAGGCCCCGATCACACAAAATCTTTTTCACTCCATCTTTCCACCTCCAATTTGGTCTCCCTCTTCTCCTTGTTCCCTCCATCTCCGACACATATATCCTCTTGGTCAATCTTTTCTCACTCATCCTCTCCATGTGCCCAAACCACTTCAAAACACCCTCTTCTGCTCTCTCAACCACGCTCTTTTTATTTCCACACATCTCTCTTACCCTTACGTTACTCACTCGATCAAACCACCTCACACCACACATTGTCCTCAAACATCTCATTTCCAGCACATCCATCCTCCTGCGCACAACTCTATCCATAGCCCACGCCTCGCAACCATACAACATTGTTGGAACCACTATTCCTTCAAACATACCCATTTTTGCTTTCCGAGATAATGTTCTCGACTTCCACACTTTTTTCAAGGCCCCCAGGATTTTCGCCCCCTCCCCCACCCTATGATCCACTTCCGCTTCCATGGTTCCATCCGCTGCCAGATCCACTCCCAGATATCTAAAACACTTCACTTCCTCCAGTTTCTCTCCATTCAAACTCACCTCCCAATTGACTTGACCCTCAACCCTACTGTACCTAATAACCTTGCTCTTATTCACATTTACTCTTAACTTTCTTCTTCCACACACTTTTCCAAACTCAGTCACCAGCTTCTGCAGTTTCTCACATGAATCAGCCACCAGCGCTGTATCATCAGCGAACAACAACTGACTCACTTCCCAAGCTCTCTCATCCCCAACAGACTTCATACTTGCCCCTCTTTCCAAAACTCTTGCATTCACCTCCCTAACAACCCCATCCATAAACAAATTAAACAACCATGGAGACACACACCCCTGCCGCAAACCTACATTCACTGAGAACCAATCACTTTCCTCTCTTCCTACACGTACACATGCCTTACATCCTCGATAAAAACTTTTCACTGCTTCTAACAACTTTCCTCCCACACCATATATTCTTAATACCTTCCACAGAGCATCTCTATCAACTCTATCATATGCCTTCTCCAGATCCATAAATGCTACATACAAATCCATTTGCTTTTCTAAGTATTTCTCACATACATTCTTCAAAGCAAACACCTGATCCACACATCCTCTACCACTTCTGAAACCACACTGCTCTTCCCCAATCTGATGCTCTGTACATGCCTTCACCCTCTCAATCAATACCCTCCCATATAATTTACCAGGAATACTCAACAAACTTATACCTCTGTAATTTGAGCACTCACTCTTATCCCCTTTGCCTTTGTACAATGGCACTATGCACGCATTCCGCCAATCCTCAGGCACCTCACCATGAGTCAAACATACATTAAATAACCTTACCAACCAGTCAACAATACAGTCACCCCCTTTTTTAACTAGATTCCACTGCAATACCATCCAAACCTGCTGCCTTGCCGGCTTTCATCTTCCGCAAAGCTTTCAGCTACCTCCTCTCTGTTTACCAAATCATTTTCCCTAACCCTCTCACTTTGCACACCACCTCGACCAAAACACCCTATATCTGCCACTCTATCATCAAACACATTCAACAAACCTTCAAAATACTCCTCCATCTCCTTCTCACATCACCACTACTTGTTATCACCTCCCCATTTGCGCCCTTCACTGAAGTTCCCATTTGCTCCCTTGTCTTACGCACTTTATTTACCTCCTTCCAGAACATCTTTTTATTCTCCCTAAAATTTAATGATACTCTCTCACCCCAACTCTCATTTGCCCTTTTTTTTCACCTCTTGCACCTTTCTCTTGACCTCCTGTCTCTTTCTTTTATACATCTCCCACTCAATTGCATTTTTTCCCTGCAAAAATCGTCCAAATGCCTCTCTCTTCTCTTTCACTAATACTCTTACTTCTTCATCCCACCACTCACTACCCTTTCTAAGCAACCCACCCCCCACTCTTCTCATGCCACAAGCATCTTTTGCGCAATCCATCACTGATTCCCTAAATACATCCCATTCCTCCCCCACTCCCCTTACTTCCATTGTTCTCACCTTTTTCCATTCTGTACTCAGTCTCTCCTGGTACTTCCTCACACAGGTCTCCTTCTCAAGCTCACTTACTCTCACCACCCTCTTCACCCCAACATTCACTCTTCTTTTCTGAAAACCCATACAAATCTTCACCTTAGCCTCCACAAGATAATGATCAGACATCCCTCCAGTTGCACCTCTCAGCACATTAACATCCAAAAGTCTCTCTTTCGCACGCCTGTCAATTAACACGTAATCCAATAACGCTCTCTGGCAATCTCTCCTACTTACATAAGTATACTTATGTATATCTCGCTTTTTAAACCAGGTATTCCCAATCATCAGTCCTTTTTCAGCACATAAATCTACAAGCTGTTCACCATTTCCATTTACAACACTGAACACCCCATGTATACCAATTATTCCCTCAACTGCCACATTACTCACCTTTGCATTCAAATCACCCATCACTATGACCCGGTCTCATGCATCAAAACCACTAATACACTCATTCAGCTGCTCCCAAAACACTTGCCTCTCTTGATCTTTCTTCTCATGCCCAGGTGCATATGCACCAATAATCACCCACCTCTCTCCATCAACTTTCAGTTTTACCCATATTAATCGAGAATTTACTTTCTTACACTCTATCACATACTCCACAACTCCTGTTTCAGGAGTATTGCTACTCCTTCCCTTGCTCTTGTCCTCTCACTAACCCCTGACTTTACTCCCCAGACATTCCCAAACCACTCTTCCCCTTTACCCTTGAGCTTCGTTTCACTCAGAGCCCAAACATCCAGGTTCCTTTCCTCAAACATACTACCTATCTCTCCTTTTTTCACATCTTGGTTACATCCACACACATTTAGGCACCCCACTCTGAGCCTTCGAGGAGGATGAGCACTCCCCGCGTGACTCCTTCTTCTGTTTCCCATTTTAGAAAGTTAATACAAGGAGGGGAGGATTTCTGGCCCCCCGCTCCCGTCCCCTCTAGTCGCTTTCTACGACACGCGAGGAATACGTGGGAAGTATTCTTTCACCCCTATCCCCAGGGATAATATACATATATATCTACATATACACATACACACCCATACACATACATACGCACATATACACACACACACACACACATACATATATATATATATGAGAAATGTAAGAAACAATTTAGAAAACTGAAACTTCTAGCTTGAAATGAATGAAAAAAAGGATTGTCACATAATGGTTCAACCTCTGGCTATGGAAAAAAAGGAAATGTATAATTTATTTACACAAACGTCAATAGCAGTTCTCATCAATATATATATATATATATATATATATATATATATATATATATATATATATATATATATATATATATATATATATATATATCCCTGGGGATAGGGGAGAAAGAATACTTCCCACGTATTCCCTGCGTGTCGTAGAAGGAGACTAAAAGGGAAGGGAGCGGGGGGGCTGGAAATCCTCCCCTCTCGTTTTTTTTTTCATTTTCCAAAAGAAGGAACAGAGAAGGGGGCCAGGTGAGGATATTCCCTCAAAGGCCCAGTCCTCTGTTCTTAACGCTACCTCGCTATCGCGAGAAATAGCGAATAGTATGAAAAAAAAAAAAAAAAATATATATATATATATATATATATATATATATATATATATATATATATATATATATATATATATATATATATATATCATACTTTGTCGGTGTCTCCCGTGTTAGCGAGATAGCGCAAGGAAATCAGATGAAAGAATGGCCCAACCCACCCACATACACATGTATATACATACACGTCCACACACGCACATGTACATACCTATACATTTCAACGTATACATATATATACATACACAGACATACACATATACACATGTACATAATTCATACTGTCTGCCTTTATTCTTTCTCGTCGCCACCCCACCACACATGAAATAACATCCTCCTCCCCCCGCACGCGCGCGAGGTATCGCTGGAAAAAGACAACAAAGGCCATATTCGTGTGTGTGTGGTGTGTATTTCGGGAGCATGTTCTACTCTGTGCATCTTTAGCTGAATATGACAGCATGTTCACAGCTTAATTACCTTTTTGTGAAGGCTTTCTGTTCTGGTTATCTTTTTCTGTTGTACTGGATATTAGATGACATCTTCTCCAAAGTGCGTGTTGTATTTGTTGCACACAATACTGTACACAGCTTTACAGTGTACACAACCACACTAAGTCCACGACGTTCCGGCTTCCTTTAGTAGTTATCAAGCGATGAGAAACGTCGTGAACGCACTTTGGTATGCGTCTAGATTGGTCTTGTGTACAGTGTTGTGTTGAACAAAATGAAATGGAAACGTCTGGATAAGTTGTCCTCAAATATCCTGTACGACACAGAAAGATAACCAGGAGAGAAGGCTTACACAATAAGGGAAGTAAGTGACTGTGAGCATGCTGTTTTATATATACATATATATATATATATATATATATATATATATATATATATATATATATATATATATATATATATATATATATCCCTGAGATAGGGGAGAAAGAACTCTACCTCTGTATTCTTGCGTGTCGTAGGAGGCCACTAAAGGGGATGTGGAGCGGAGGCTGGAAACCCTCCCATTCTTGTATTTCAGTTTCTAAAAGAGAAAACAGGAGTCAAGCGGGGAGTGCTCATCATCCTCATCGAAGGCTCAAATTGGGGTGTCTCAATGTGGGTGGATATAACCAAGATGAGAAGAAAGGAGAGATAGGTAATAAGTTTGAGGAAAGAAACCTGGATGTTCTGATTCTGACTGAAACGAAGCTCATAGGTAAAGGAGAAGAAGAATTTGGAAACGTCTTGTGAGTAATGTTAGGAGTTGGTGAGAGAACAAGAGCTAAGGATGGAGTAGCACTACTCCTGTAACAGGAATTGTGGAAGTGTGCGGTAAATTGTAAGGAAGTAAATTCTAGATTTTGGGTGAAATTGAAAGTGAATGGCGAGAGATGGGTGATTATTGGTGCCTATGCGCCAGGTCATGAGAAGAAAGATCATGAGAGGCAAGTGTTTTCGGAACGGCTTAGTGAGTTTGTCAGCAGTTTTGGTGCACGAGACCGGGTACTAGCGATGGATGATTTAAATTCGTAGGCAAGTAATGTAGCAGTTGAAGATATGATTGGTGCGCATGGGGTATTCAGTGTTGTGAATGGAAATGGTGAAGAGCTTGTGGATTTGTTTGCTGAAAAAGACATGATTGAGAATATCTGGTTTGAAAAGAGAAATAAACACTAGTACATATATGTGAGTGGGAGGGTATTATTAGACAACGTAGTAATTGAAAGGCATTTAAATGAGAAACTTTTAGATGTATACGTGCTGAGAGGGGCAGCTGTTGGGATGCCTCATCCTTACCTTGTGAAGGCGAAGGTGAAGATTTGTAGAGGTTTTTGAAACGAAAAGAGAATGTCGGAGAGAAGAGGGTGGTGAGAGTAAGTGAGCATGGAAAGGAGACTTGCGTGAAGTAATCCCGTGAGAGTGAGTGTAGAATGACAAAAGGTGAGAGCCAATGAAGTGAAGGGAGTGGATGAAGAATGGGAGGTATTTATGGAGGCAGTGATGGCATATGAAATAGATGCATGAGGCATGAGAAAGGTAGGAGGTGAGCTTTTTAGAAAGGGTAGTGAATGGTGGGATGAAGAAGTAAAGTTGCTGGGTAAAGTGAAGAGAGAGGTGCTTTGGCGGTACTTACCAGGAAAGACTGCAAATGATTGGGAGATGTATAAAAGAAAGCGGCAGGAGGTCAAGAGGAAGGTGCAGTGGTTGAAAAAGAGGGCAAATGAGAGTTTGGGTGAGAGACTATCGTTAAACTTTAGAGAGAATAAGATGTTTTGGAAGGAGGTAAATGATATGCGAAAGACAAGAGAACAAATGGGAACATCGATGAAGGGGGCAAAAGGGAAAGTGACAACAGGTAATGATGAAGTGAGTAGATGGAGTGAGTGTTCTGAAAGATTGTTAGATGTGTTTGATGATAGAGTGGTAGTTGAAGGGCGTTTTGGTCGGGGTGGTATGCGAAATGAAATGGTCTTGGAGATGGTTTAGTGAAAAAAAAAAAAAAAGAGGTGGTGAAAGCCTTGTGGAAGATGAAATGCGGCAAAGCGGTGGGAGTGGATGATATCGATATTGCGGTTGAATTTATTAAGAAAGGAGTTGACTGTGTTGTTGACTGGTTGGTAAGGATATTCGGTATATGTATGGATCTTGGTGAAGTGCATGACGATTGGCGGAATGCATGTTTCGTGCCATTGTACAAAGCCAAAGGGGATAAAGGTGAGTGTTCATACTACAGAGGTCTAAGTTTGTTAAGTATATCTGGTAAATTGTATTGGAGGGTATTGATTGAAAAGGTTAAGGCATGTACAAATGTATAGAACATCAGACTTGGGATGAGCAGTGTGGCTTCAGAAGTAGTAGGGGATGTGTGGATCAGGTGTTTGCTGTGAAGAATGTATGTAAGAAATGCTTAGTAAAACCTAGATTTATATGTGGCGTTTATGGATCTGGAGAAGGCATTTGACAGAGTTGATATAGATGCTTTGTGGAAGGTTTTAAGAGTGTATGATGTGGTAGGTAAGCTGCTAGAAACAGTGAGAAGTTTTTACAATGGTGTAATGCATGTGTACGAGTAGGAAGAGAGAAAAGTAAATGGTTCCCAGTGGAGGTCGGTGTGTGATATCACCATGGTTGTTTGATTTGTCCATGGATGGGCAGGTGAGGGTGGTAAATGCAAGTCTTGGAGAGAGGGGCGAGTATGCAGTCTCTTGGGGATGAGAAGGCCTGGGAAGTGAGTCATTTGTTCGCCAGTGATACAGCACCTGGTGATTGATTCGAGTGAGAAACTGCAGAAGTTGGTGGCTACGTTTGGAAGAGTGTATGAAAGGGGAAAGTTGAGAGCAAATGTGAATAAAAGCAAGGTTGTTAGGTTCAGCAGGTATGAGAAGCAAGTTAGTTGTGATGTAAGTTCGAATGGAGAAAAATTGGAAGTGAAGTGTTTTAGATATCTGGGAGGGGACTTAGCAGCGAATGAAACCATGGAAGCGGAAGTGAGTCATAAGATTGGGAAGGGGTGAAGCTTCTGGGAGCGATGGAGAATGTGTGGAAAGAGAGAACGTTATCTCGGAGAGCAAAAATGGATATGTTTGAAGGAATAGTAGTTCCAACAATATGATATGGTAGCGAGGGATGGGTTATAGATAGGGTTGTGCGGAGGAGGGTGGATGTGTTGGAAATGAAATGTTTGAAATGTTTGATCAAACCACCTCACACCACATATTGTCCTCAAACATTTCATTACTAACATATCCACCCTCTTCCGCACAACCCTATATATAGCCCAAGCCTCGCAACCATATGATATTGTTGGAATCACTATTCCTTTAAACAAAAATTGTTGCTCTCCGAGATAACGTTCTCTCCTTCCGCACATTCTTCATCACTCCCAGAACCTTCGCTCCCTCCCCCACCCTGTGACTCACATCTGCTTCCATGGTTCCGCTCGCTGCTAAGTCCACTCCCAGATATCTCAAACACTTAAATTCCTCCAATTTTTCTCCATTCAAATTTACTTCCCAACTAACTTGTCCCTCGATCCTGCTAAACATAACAACCTTCCTCTTATTCACATTTACTCACAACTTTCTCCTTTCAACACTTATCTATCTATCTATCTATCTATCTATCTATCTATCTATATATATATATATATATATATATATATATATATATATATATATATATATATATATATATATATATATATATATATATTATCCTTGGGGATAGGGGTGAAAGAATACTTCCCACGTATTCCTCGCGTGTCGTAGAAAGCGACTAGAGGGGACGGGAGCGGGGGGCCAGAAATCCTCCCCTCCTTGTATTAACTTTCTAAAATGGGAAACAGAAGAAGGAGTCACGCGGGGAGTGCTCATCCTCCTCGAAGGCTTAGAGTGGGGTGCCTAAATGTGTGTGGATGTAACCAAGATGTGAAAAAAGGAGAGATAGGTAGTATGTTTGAGGAAAGGAACCTGGATGTTTGGGCTCTGAGTGAAACGAAGCTCAAGGGTAAAGGGGAAGAGTGGTTTGGGAATGTCTGGGGAGTAAAGTCCGGGGTTAGTGAGAGGACAGGAGCAAGGGAAGGAGTAGCAATACTCCTGAAACAGGAGTTGTGGGAGTATGTGATAGAATGTAAGAAAGTAAATTCTCGATTAATATGGGTAAAACTGAAAGTTGATGGAGAGAGGTAGGTGATTATTGGTGCATATGAACCCGGGCATGAGAAGAAAGATCATGAGAGGCAAGTGTTTTGGGAGCAGCTGAATGAGTGTGTTAGTGGTTTGATGCACGAGACCGGGTTATAGTGATGGGTGATTTGAATGCAAAGGTGAGTAATGTGGCAGTTGAGGGAATAATTGGTATACATGGGGTGTTCATGGAAATGGTGAAGAGCTTGTAGATTTATGTGCTGAAAAAGGACTGATGATCGGGAATACCTGGTTTAAAAAGCGAGATATACATAAGTATACTTATGTAAGTAGGAGAGATGGCCAGAGAGCGTTATTGGATTACGTGTTAATTGACAGGCGTGCGAAAGAGAGACTTTTGGATGTTAATGTGCTGAGAGGTGCAACTGGAGGGATGTCTGATCATTATCTTGTGGAGGCTAAGGTGAAGATTTGTATGGGTTTTCAGAAAAGAAGAGTGAATGTTGGGGTGAAGAGGGTGGTGAGAGTAAGTGAGCTTGGGAAGGAGACCTGTGTGAGGAAGTACCAGGAGAGACTGAGTACAGAATGGAAAAAGGTGAGAACAATGGAAGTAAGGGGAGTGGGGGAGGAATGGGATGTATTTAGGGAATCAGTGATGGATTGCGCAAAAGATGCTTGTGGCATGAGAAGAGTGGGAGGTGGGTTGATTAGAAAGGGTAGTGAGTGGTGGGATGAAGAAGTAAGAGTATTAGTGAAAGAGAAGAGAGAGGCATTTGGACGATTTTTGCAGGGAAAAAATGCAATTGAGTGGGAGATGTATAAAAGAAAGAGACAGGAGGTCAAGAGAAAGGTGCAAGAGGTAAAAAAAGGGCAAATGAGAGTTGGGGTGAGAGAGTATCATTAAATTTTAGGGAGAATAAAAAGATGTTCTGGAAGGAGGTAAATAAAGTGCGTAAGACAAGGGAGCAAATGGGAACTTCAGTGAAGGGCGCAAATGGGGAGATGATAACAAGTAGTGGTGATGTGAGAAGGAGATGGAGTGAGTATTTTGAAGGTTTGTTGAATGTGTTTGATGATAGAGTGGCAGATATAGGGTGTTTTGGTCGAGGTGGTGTGCAAAGTGAGAGGGTTAGGGAAAATGATTTGGTAAACAGAGAAGAGGTAGTGAAAGCTTTGCGGAAGATGAAAGCCGGCAAGGCAGCAGGTTTGGATGGTATTGCAGTGGAATTTATTAAAAAAGGGGGTGACTGTATTGTTGACTGGTTGGTAAGGTTATTTAATGTATGTATGACTCATGGTGAGGTGCCTGAGGATTGGCGGAATGCGTGCATAGTGCCATTGTACAAAGGCAAAGGGGATAAGAGTGAGTGCTCAAATTACAGAGGTATAAGTTTGTTGAGTATTCCTGGTAAATTATATGGGAGGGTATTGATTGAGAGGGTGAAGGCATGTACAGAGCATCAGATTGGGGAAGAGCAGTGCGGTTTCAGAAGTGGTAGAGGATGTGTGGATCAGGTGTTTGCTTTGAAGAATGTATGTGAGAAATACTTAGAAAAGCAAATGGATTTGTATGTAGCATTTATGGATCTGGAGAAGGCATATGATAGAGTTGATAGAGATGCTCTGTGGAAGGTATTAAGAATATATGGTGTGGGAGGAAAGTTGTTAGAAGCAGTGAAAAGTTTTTATCGAGGATGTAAGGCATGTGTACGTGTAGGAAGAGAGGAAAGTGATTGGTTCTCAGTGAATGTAGGTTTGCGGCAGGGGTGTGTGATGTCTCCATGGTTGTTTAATTTGTTTATGGATGGGGTTGTTAGGGAGGTAAATGCAAGAGTTTTGGAAAGAGGGGCAAGTATGAAGTCTGTTGGGGATGAGAGAGCTTGGGAAGTGAGTCAGTTGTTGTTCGCTGATGATACAGCGCTGGTGGCTGATTCATGTGAGAAACTGCAGAAGCTGGTGACTGAGTTTGGTAAAGTGTGTGGAAGAAGAAAGTTAAGAGTAAATGTGAATAAGAGCAAGGTTATTAGGTACAGTAGGGTTGAGGGTCAAGTCAATTGGGAGGTAATTTTGAATAGAGAAAAACTGGAGGAAGTGAAGTGTTTTAGATATCTGGGAGTGGATCTGGCAGCGGATGGAACCATGGAAGCGGAAGTGGATCATAGGGTGGGGGAGGGGGCGAAAATTCTGGGAGCCTTGAAGAATGTGTGGAAGTCGAGAACATTATCTCGGAAAGCAAAAATGGGTATGTTTGAAGGAATAGTGGTTCCAACAATGCTGTATGGTTGCGAGGCGTGGGCTATGGATAGAGTTGTGCGCAGGAGGATGGATGTGCTGGAAATGAGATGTTTGAGGACAATGTGTGGTGTGAGGTGGTTTGATCGAGTAAGTAACGTAAGGGTAAGAGAGATGTGTGGAAATAAAAAGAGCGTGGTTGAGAGAGCAGAAGAGGGTGTTTTGAAATGGTTTGGGCACATGGAGAGAATGAGTGAGGAAAGATTGACTAAGAGGATATATGTGTCGGAGGTGGAGGGAACGAGGAGAAGAGGGAGACCAAATTGGAGGTGGAAAGATGGAGTGAAAAAGATTTTGAGTGATCGGGGCCTGAACATGCAGGAGGGTGAAAGGAGGGCAAGGAATAGAGTGAATTGGAGCGATGTGGTATACAGGGGTTGACGTGCTGTCAGTGGATTGAATCAAGGCATGTGAAGCGTCTGGGGTAAACCATGGAAAGCTGTGTAGGTATGTATATTTGCGTGTGTGGGCGTGTGTATGTACATGTGTATGGGGGGGGGGGGGTTGGGCCATTTCTTTCGTCTGTTTCCTTGCGCTACCTCGCAAACGCGGGAGACAGCGACAAAGTATAAAAAAAAAAATATATATATATATATATATATATATATGGAATTTATTAAGAAAGGGGGTGACTGTATTATTGACTGGTTGGTAAGGTTATTTAATGTATGTATGACTCATGGTGAGGTGCCTGAGGATTGGCGGAATGCGTGCATAGTGCCATTGTACAAAGGCAAAGGGGATAAGAGTGAGTGCTCAAATTACAGAGGTATAAGTTTGTTGAGTATTCCTGGTAAATTATATGGGAGGGTATTGATTGAGAGGGTGAAGGCATGTACAGAGCATTAGATTGGGGAAGAGCAGTGTGGTTTCAGAAGTGGTAGAGGATGTGTGGATCAGGTGTTTGCTTTGAAGAATGTATGTGAGAAATACTTAGAAAAGCAAATGGATTTGTATGTAGCATTTATGGATCTGGAGAAGGCATATGATGGAGTTGATAGAGATGCTCTGTGGAAGGTATTAAGAATATATGGTGTGGGAGGCAAGTTGTTAGAAGCAGTGAAAAGTTTTTATCGAGGATGTAAGGCATGTGTACGTGTAGGAAGAGAGGAAAGTGATTGGTTCTCAGTGAATGTAGGATTGCGGCAGGGGTGTGTGATGTCTCCATGGTTGTTTAATTTGTTTATGGATGGGGTTGTTAGGGAGGTAAATGCAAGAGTTTTGGAAAGAGGGGCAAGTATGAAGTCTGTTGGGGATGAGAGAGCTTGGGAAGTGAGGCAGTTGTTGTTCGCTGATGATACAGCGCTGGTGGCTGATTGATGTGAGAAACTGCAGAAGCTGGTGACTGAGTTTGGTAAAGTGTGTGAAAGAAGAAAGTTAAGAGTAAATGTGAATAAGAGCAAGGTTATTAGGTACAGTAGGGTTGAGGGTCAAGGCAATTGGGAGGTAAGTTTGAATGGAGCAAAACTGGAGGAAGTAAAGTGTTTTAGATATCTGGGAGTGGATCTGGCAGCGGATGGAACCATGGAAGCGGAAGTGGATCATAGGGTGGGGGAGGGGGCGAAAATCCAGGGAGCCTTGAAGAATGTGTGGAAGTCGAGAACATTATCTCGGAAAGCAAAAATGGGTATGTTTGAAGGAATAGTGGTTCCAACAATGTTGTATGGTTGCGAGGCGTAGGCTATGGATAGAGTTGTGCGCAGGAGGATGGATGTGCTGGAAATGAGATGTTTGAGGGCAATGTGTGGTGTGAGGTGGTTTGATCAAGTAACGTAAGTGTAAGAGAGATGTGTGGAAATAAAAAGAGCGTGGTTGAGAGAGCAGAAGAGGGTGTTTTGAAGTGGTTTGGGCACATGGAGAGAATGAGTGAGGAAAGATTGACCAAGAGGATATATGTGTTGGAGGTGGAGGGAACGAGGAGAAGTGGGAGACCAAATTGGAGGTGGAAAGATGGAGTGAAAAAGATTTTGTGTGATCGGGGCCTGAACATGCAGGAGGGTGAAAGGAGGGCAAGGAATAGAGTGAATTGGATCGATGTGGTATACCGGGGTTGACGTGCTGTCAGTGGATTGAATCAGGGCATGTGAAGCGTTTGGGGTAAACCATGGAAAGCTCTGTAGGTATGTATATTTGCGTGTGTGGACGTATGTATATACATGTGTATGGGGGTGGGTTGGGCCATTTCTTTCGTCTGCTTCCTTGCGCTACCTCGCAAACGCGGGAGACAGCGACAAAGCAAAAAAAAAAAAAAAAATATATATATATATATATATATATATATATATATATATATATATATATATATATATATATATATATAAAGGGGCCTACAGGTCGACTAATGATTTCCCGAAGTGTTACAATATCTTGCTGATTAATTTCGTCTTAAATCAAACATCCCTTTTTATATCGTCATGATTTTGGGTAAGTTAATGAATGATTTCCTATATTTGTAATATTATGATGGATTTATTGATAGCATTGCAGCGAAACAGTACATTAACAAGAGGGTTTAGTTTATTAAGTATATGGAGATCGATCTCAAATTCCACAAGCGAGAGTTATGTTATATAGAGAGCCTGCCCTTCACCTTGAAACATTCCCTGGCTGGCCAACGTGATCTTATGGTGTCGTCAGTTCCCACAGGGGGACGCCACACCTACCATAAACGTTATGAGTTTTTCTTGAATCCTTATTGATGATGGGGTTATGTGTGTTGTCCTGTCTACAGCTGGGCAAGGAACGCTGGGTGGGTTGAGAGATCACTACCTTCTTACCCGTTCAAATTGCCTCCCAGCTGTAGATCTTGTTGTGTTGTGCTCGCTTTACATTCTTCGTTTCATTTCTCATCGTTCATTCTTTGCTACCGCTGTGTCACAGTATCTGTTAGGCATCCTGCCTTAAGAAATGACTTTTATAGATATTTAGTGATCAGTTTACTGTAACCTCTTGGAATATGTGGGAAGTTACAGAGTGATTATGGAAGAAAATGCCAGTTTACGCCCCGTTCACCTGTCCCAGAGGAACACTTTAATCTGGATTAAAGTAGCGACCATTCGCTCAACGTATCCTTTCCTGCGGCCGGCTGGGGCAGTTGCTGTTACCGTATCCAATATTAACCTGCATTTATTAACCTGATATATATCTACTGCTTCGCTTTCAAAAACTATATCAACTTGATTAGTAATTATCCATTACCACATCATCTGGTTTTCAGAAACTAGAGCTGGTGAGGAGACTGATAGGAGGGGAAAAAAAAAAGAGCTGATGTTTGTGTGGGCGAGGTAGGCAGCTTATCCATATGGTGTTGGCTTGGTCCCGCGTCTCTGATGCCACCGCACTCAACACCATCTTATTATCATTATTTTGTGGTACTCGTAGGCACTGGTGTTATACAACCACTGAAATTAACCATCACATTATGTACATATCCACTGGTAGTGAGAGCAGAGATGTATGTATAGATGTGTCTTCAAATTGGTTTGTAATGTTATAACAAAAGGGTCGTCATATGTCAATATGGTGGCACGTAGGATGTGTGTCGAGGTTGAGGTGTGGCAGAGGTGGATTGTGTATCCTAATGTGTAGATTTGGCAAGGGTGGATTGTCCCGTGTGGCGGGTGGCTGGAGGGTGGCGGCCACTCACTCCTCAGCAGTACCCGTCAACCCCGAGGAATTGTCCACATGCTTACTGCTTCCTCTATGTCACTGACTCCAACTTCTTCTTCTTCTTCTTCTTCTTCTTCTTCTTCTTCTTCTTCTTCTTCTTCTTCTTCTTCATGTAGATATTATTATTATTATTATTATTATTATTATTATTAGTTATTGAATGAAAAGACGTCAGACGTTTTTTTCTATTGTTTCAGTTGATAAATACATTTGTATGTTTTTCGTAGGCAGGAAAGTATGGTTATATATATATATATATATATATATATATATATATATATATATATATATTTAATGTATGTATGACTCATGGTGAGGTGCCTGAGGATTGGCGGAATGCGAGCATAGTGCCATTGTACAAAGGCAAAGGGGATAAGAGTGAGTGCTCAAATTACAAAGGTATAAGTTTGTTGAGTATTCCTGGTAAAGTGTATGGGAGGGTATTGATTGAGAGGGCGAAGGCATGTACAGAGCATCAGATTGGGGAAGAGCAGTGTGGTATCAGAAGTGGTAGAGGATGTGTGGATCAGGTGTTTGCTTTGAAAAATGTATGAGAGAAATACTTAGAAAAGCAAATGGATTTGTATGTAGCATTTATGGATCTGGAGAAGGCATATGATAGAGTTGATAGAGATGCTCTGTGGAAGGTATTAAGAATATATGGTGTGGGAGACAAGTTGTTAGAAGCAGTGAAAAGTTTTTATCGAGGATGTAAGGCATGTGTACGTGTAGGAAGAGAGGAAAGTGATTGGTTCTCAGTAAATGTAGGTTTGCGGCAGGGGTGTGTGATGTCTCCATGGTTGTTTAATTTGTTTATGGATGGGGTTGTTAGGGAGGTAAATGCAAGAGTTTTGGAAAGAGGGGCAAGTATGAAGTCTGTTGGGGATGAGAGAGCTTGGGAAGTGAGCCAGTTGTTGTTCGCTGATGATACAGCGCTGGTGGCTGATTCATGTGAGAAACTGCAGAAGCTGGTGACTGAGTTTGGTAAAGTGCGTGAAAGAAGAAAGTTAAGAGTAAATGTGAATAAGAGCAAGGTTATTAGGTACAGTAGGGTTGAGGGTCAAGGCAATTGGGAGGTAAGTTTGAATGGAGCAAAACTGGAGGAAGTAAAGTGTTTTAGATATCTGGGAGTGGATCTGGCAGCGGATGGAACCATGGAAGCGGAAGTGGATCATAGCGTGGGGGAGGGGGCGAAAATCCTGGGAGCCTTGAAGAATGTGTTGAAGTCGAGAACATTATCTCGGAAAGCAAAAATGGGTATGTTTGAAGGAATAGTGGTTCCAACAATGTTGTATGGTTGCGAGGCGTGGGCTATGGATAGAGTTGTGCGCAGGAGGATGGATGTGCTGAAAAGGAGATGTTTGAGGACAATGTGTGGTGTGAGGTGGTTTGATCGAGTAAGTAACGTAAGGGTAAGAGAGATGTGTGGAAATAAAAAGAGCGTGGTTGAGAGAGCAGAAGAGGGTGTTTTGAAATGGTTTGGGCACATGGAGAGAATGAGTGAGGAAAGATTGACCAAGAGGATATATGTGTCGGAGGTGGAGGGAACGAGGAGAAGTGGGAGACCAAATTGGAGGTGGAAAGATGGAGTGAAAAAGATTTTGTGTGATCGGGGCCTGAACATGCAGGAGGGTGAAAGGAGGGCAAGGAATAGAGTGAATTGGATCGATGTGGTATACCGGGGTTGACGTGCTGTCAGTGGATTGAATCAGGGCATGTGAAGCGTCTGGGGTAAGCCATGGAAAGCTGTGTAGGTATGTATATTTGCGTGTGTGGACGTATGTATATACATGTGTATGGGGGTGGGTTGGGCCATTTCTTTCGTCTGTTTCCTTGCGCTACCTCGTAAACGCGGGAGACAGCGACAAAGTAAAATATATATATATATATATATATATATATATATATATATATATATATATATATATATATATATATATATGAAACTCAAAAGTGGATTTGACTGTAAGGTGTGATAGATTCATATATAGATGCTTAAAGTTCCAATATTCCGATATTTTGCTTTTGTGATGTAAAGATAAACTAATTCCTTTCTTACATTCTCTAATCCACTTATTCTGTCAATACGTGACTTGCCAAACACCGCCTCCCGTCCATCTGTGTCTCTCTCTCATTTGTTTTCTCCGGATCCTCAGAGTTCAGCGTTTATATCCAGCCAAGGATCATCTTCGCCGAGTACTCATTGACCAACGGTCACCTATCCTTTTCCCGGGCATATCACGTGACCAACTCGCTGTGTGTCAAGCACTGTCGTGCGCGTCTGTGTACAAGTGAGGTTTCGCGTGGCACAAGGGCGGCCGCCAGCAGCACGAGACGAAATTTTTACAAAGATTCTATTTTTAACGTTGCTGAAACAGTTTTACTTTTTATATTTACGGTTCAAGTTTTGGGTATTTTGTTAAGGATTATCGTGCATGAGTATTTCCTAACGCGATCGATGCTCGACACATGTCCGTTACAGACCTTGATCTGTTCAACCGGAGGGGCGCAGGTGTTGTCTGCCTCCGCTTGCTTACTACGTTGCCACAGTCACACGTTACTAACTGGTTAAGTTACCCTCTCGATCCTGCCATCTGCAACATGTAGAACCAGTCCTGTGTCAACTCTGTTATATTAACAACCAGACTCGCCTATTGTTAATGTTGGCTATGATAAGCCAGTGATGCCGTAGTTATGTAACATTATATTAGTCAATATTGAAAGCCCCAGCCGTTGATAATTACGGCTAGTTTAGTTAGTGTTAGAAAGAAGCCTTAGTTAACGATGGTTCCATCAACTCTGCGATCTAGCCTTGGCCAGAACCAAACCGTGTGACCAAGGCTGGTTTGGTTGACATGGCTCCCGGTTCTGACATTTGCATTTAATATACGTAGTCCTAGAACGTGGCCCTGGTGATGTAGGTGGTAACCCATCTCCACAGCAGGTTATGCTGAGTCTGGAATGTAATTTGAAATACTCATTATCATGACGACGTAAAAAGCTGATTTCCTGTCTAGCTTGACGGGTCTTGGTGTGTGTGTGTGTGTGTGTGTGTGTGTGTGTGTGTGTGTGTGTGTGTGTGTGTGTGCATAAATCGTGTTCCTTCGGTTGCTACGTGTTCTGCAGGCCTACATGTGTGTCTGTGTTGTCTTGGGTGAAGGTGTCTGCCATTTTCATCACGTGGTTATAAAGGCTTTAGTGTGGTTATGATGGCACTGGTATGAGCAGTGCGTCCCCTTCCACTGGTTATGATGGCACTGGTATGAGCAGTGCGTCCCCTTCCACTGGTTATGATGGCACTGGTATGAGCAGTGCGTCCCCTTCCACTGGTTATGATGGCACTGGTATGAGCAGTGCGTCCCCTTCCACTGGTTATGATGGCACTGGTATGAGCAGTGCGTCCCCTTCCACTGGTTATGATGGCACTGGTGTGAGCAGTGCGTCCCCTTCCACTGGTTATGACGGCACTGGTGTGAGCAGTGCGTCCCTTCCAATGGTTATGATGGCACTGGTGTGAGCAGTGCGTCCCCTTCCACTGGTTAGAAAGGCGCTGATGCAGGAAGATGGCCTTTACCCTAACCATTCAGATTATAACGAGGGATATTTAAAGGTTCCCTCCACCCAAAAGAAAAGAAAAAAAAAAACTGGTTTGCCCTCTTGAACCTTCTCGTTTAAGCAGCCATCATGGTTGGTTGGTTGGCGGCACTGACGAGTGTATATTTCTGTTTACCTTTCACCCAATATAAAACCTGTTTACAGATGATCTTGTAAGAATATTGTCATTATGATTAATGATCATCCGTGCAGTCCATTGTTATCATCGATAACTTTAAGAAACTCGTTGTAACGATGATAATAGTTATCTTTGTCTCCGTTATCGAGAAGAGTGTCGTTGAAATCTTAATAGTTCGCCTTAATTACATTCCTCAGTTGTGGGAGAACGATCATGTCTTCATCAGTAAGAACGATCATGTCTTCATCAGTAATAACGATCATGTCTTCATCAGTAAGAAAGCGCCACACAAATATGACCAAAGTTATTGGGAAATAGGTAGCGTGGGATATTGCAACTGACTGCTATACTCTCCCACTTGTCTTGCCTGTAGACAGAAGGTTAATGGCGTGTAAATCTACGAGTTTACACACAGTTGGTAAATGAATCGTGTAAATCACTGTCAGGGTGCTGTAAATCCTGGGTCATTCCCAAGGGTACAGAGGAGCGTGTGGGTACACGTACCTACATAAACCCAGGAAAGCATTATGGCAAAGAGAGTGTTTGTTAGAGTGTGATAGACGAGTGGTTTAGTGTGTCTGGCAAGGCAGCCAGTATACTTGACTAAGGGCAGATGAGTAAAATATGAGTCGCTGAGTGAATTGGACGAAGGCGACTTCAAATGGATTAAAACATGAGTATGCATCAAATATAAAGGTTATTTGGAAATACAGTTTCATGTTAAAAGCTGTGATTCGTCTTATTAAAGAGAACGAATTCCTCTTTGTGAGCGAGGGTTGAGCTGAGCACCAAATGAGTCAACTAGTACATATTACAACTGGTAGTGAGTACATAAACTACACATACCATGTGATGATATCATATGTGTAGTGATGGAGTTAATGCGCACATGGATACCATGATTGTGTGCTTGGGCAAGAGGAAGGGAAGTGGAAGCAAATGCGAGATAGAAATGAAGATAAATATTATAAAAAATTTCTAAGTTAGTAAGGAAGAATTAGCATTAGTAATGAGAGGAAAAGTAGAAGGATTTAAAATGAAAATATGAGAGAAGAATTGGACAAGGAATTTGAAATTCGAAAATGAAAGAAGAATGGGAAGGAAGACATATGCAATTAAGATTTAGATTTAAAGTAAAAAGAATCGAGATAATATAGAAGACTCGAAAGTGAATTAGAATTGTTAATAAAACGATAGAAAAATGTGATTTACCGAACGAAAATAAACGGGAATAAACATTAGTTGATAAAATATGGCAATGCCAGATGGGGTAAAGGAATATAGATAAGAAGAAGGAAAAGAGGAGATTAATCAGGATGAAAGTGTGGTGCCCCTGGTGTGTGGAACTGCTGGTGAGGGTCCTGCTGGAGATGGTGGTGTGGGGACTGACCACTAGGGGCGGTGACCTCGTACACACCGGGAGGATAAGGTCATCATGGATATGGCAGTACATGGCAGTACCATGATGCGCTAGGGAGTACAGGGGAGTATCATGGTGTACATGATAGTACAGGGGAATGATGATTGAAGTGTCTTTGTTTGTTGTTTTATGTTCTAATGTTTGTCTGGGTTAAGCGACGATGATGTACTTTTCTGTAGGACTACAGAAAACAACACACACACACACACACACACACACACACACACACACACACACACACACATTGTACAGTTTTCAGTTATAAGAAATACTAGGATCACAGGTCGACGAAAATTAACATAAATCCATACCCAAGAAAATACTTTATCAAAATGAGGGAAAAAATAGTATATATAATGGTTCATATATATACTGTGATGATTAAGCTGAAGAAAAACCCCAATGATAATAGTTGAGATAAAGGCCATGTGTGGTTGTATGATGTAGATAAAACCCATGTATGGCTGTATGATATAGGTAAGACCCATGTATGGTTGTATGATGTAGATAAACCCATGTATGTAGATAAGACCCATGGATAATTGTATGAAAGATATAACCCATGTATGGCTGGTGGCTGATTCATGTGAGAAACTGCAGAAGCTGGTGACTGAGTTTGGTAAAGTGTGTGGAAGAAGAAAGTTAAGAGTAAATGTGAATAAGAGCAAGGTTATTAGGTACAGTAGGGTTGAGGGTCAAGGCAATTGGGAGGTGAGTTTGAATGGAGAAAAACTGGAGGAAGTGAAGTGTTTTAGATATCTGGGAGTGGATCTGGCAGCGGATGGAACCATGGAAGCGAAAGTGGATCATAGGGTGGGGGAGGGGGCGAAAATTCTGGGAGCCTTGAAGAATGTGTGGAAGTCGAGAACATTATCTCGGAAAGCAAAAATGGGTATGTTTGAAGGAATAGTGGTTCCAACAATGTTGTATGGTTGCGAGGCGTGGGCTATGGATAGAGTTGTGCGCAGGAGGATGGATGTGCTGGAAATGAGATGTTTGAGGACAATGTGTGGTGTGAGGTGGTTTGATCGAGTAAGTAACGTAAGGGTAAGAGAGATGTGTGGAAATAAAAAGAGCGTGGTTGAGAGAGCAGAAGAGGGTGTTTTGAAATGGTTTGGGCACATGGAGAGAATGAGTGAGGAAAGATTGACCAAGAGGATATATGTGTCGGAGGTGGAGGGAACGAGGAGAAGAGGGAGACCAAATTGGAGATGGAAAGATGGAGTGAAAAAGATTTTGTGTGATCGGGGCCTGAACATGCAGGAGGGTGTAAGGAGGGCAAGGAATAGAGTGAATTAGAGCGATGTGGTATACCGGGGTTGACGTGCTGTCAGTGGATTGAATCAAGGCATGTGAAGCGTCTGGGGTAAACCATGGAAAGCTGTGTAGGTATGTATATTTGCGTGTGTGGACGTATGTATATACATGTGTATGAGGGTGGGTTGGGCCATTTCTTTCGTCTGTTTCCTTGCGCTACCTCGCAAACGCGGGAGACAGCGACAAAGAAAAAAAAAAAAAAAGACTCATGTATAATTGTATGAAAGATATAACCCATGTATGGCTGTATGATGTAGATAAAACCCATACAACCATGTATGGTTGTATGATGTTGATAAAACCCCGGTATGGTTGTATGATGTAGATAAGACCCATGTATGGTTGTATGATGTAGATAAGACCCATGTATGGTTGTATGATGGATATAACCCTTGTATGGTGGTATGATGTAGATAAAACCCGTGTATGGTTGTATAATGTAGATATAACCCGTGTATGATGTAGATTAAGCCCATGTATGGTTGTATGATGTAGATAAAACCCATGTATGGTTGTATGATGTAGATATAACCCGTGTATGATGTAGATTAAACCCATGTATAGTTGTATGATGTAGATAAAACCCATGTATAGTTGTATGATGTAAATAAAAGCCTTCTATGGTTGAATGATGTAGATAAAACCCATGTATGGGTGTATGATGTAGATAAAACCTGTGTATGGTTGTATGATGTAGATAAAACCCATTTACGGTTGTATGATATAGATAAATGCCATGTATGGTTGTATGATGTAGATAAAACCCATGTATGGTTGTAGGCTATAGATAAGTGCGATCTGTGGTTGAATGATGTAGTTAAAACCCATGTATGGTTGTATGATGTAGATAAAGCCCGTGTATGGTTGTATGATGTAGATATAACCCATGCATGATGTAGATAAAACCCATGTAGGGTTGTATGATATAGATAAATTCCATGTATGGTTGCATAATGTAGATAAAACCCGTGTATGGTTGTATGATATAGATAAGACCCATGTATGATTTTATGATGTAGATAAGACCCCAAGTATAGTTTGTATGATGTAGATAAAACCCATGTATGGTTGTATGATGTAGATGATACCCATCCATTGATGGATGATGTAGATAAGACCCATGTATGCTGTATGATGTAGATAAAACCCATGTTTGGTTGTATGGTGTATATAAGACCCATGTATGGTTCCATGATGTAGATAAGACCAGTGTATGGTTATATGATGTATGAAAAGACCCATGTATGGTTGTATGATATATGAAAAGACCCATGTATAGTTGTATGGTGAAAGAAAAGGCCCATGTATGGTTGTATGATGTGGATAAGACCCATGTATGGTTGTATGATGTAGATAAAACCCGTGTATGGCTGTAAAACGTAGATAAGACCCATGTATGGTTGTATGATGTAGATAAAACCTGTGTATGGCTGTAAGATGTAGACAAGACCCATGTATGGTTGTATGATGTAGATAAAACCCGTGTATGGCTGTATGATGTAGATAAGACCCATGTATGGCTGTATGATGTAGATAAGATCCATGTATGGCTGTATGATGTAGATAAGACCCATGTGTAGTTGTATGATGTAGATAAGACCCATTTATGGTTGTATGATATAGATAAATGCCATGCATGATTGTATGATGTAGATGAGACCCATGTATGGCTGTATGATATATATAATACCCATGTATGGTTGTATGATGCAGATAAGATCCATGTGTAATTGTATGATGTAGATAAGACCCATGTATGATGTAGATAAGACACGTGTATGGTTGTATGATGTAGATATAACCCCTGTATAATGTAGATAAAACCAATGTATGGTTGTATAATGTAGATATAGCCCATGTATGATGTAGATAAAACTCATGTATGGTTGCATTGTGTAGATAAAAGCCATGTATGGTTGTATGATGTAGATAAGACCTGTGTATGGCGGTATGATGTAGATAAGACACATGTATGGCTGTAAGATGTAGATAAGACCCATATACGGTTGTATGATGTAGATGAGACCCATGTATGGTTGTATAATGTAGATAAGATCCATGTATGGTTGTATGATGTATGAAAAATCCCATGTATGGTTGTTTGACGTAGATAAGCCCCATGTATGGTTGTATGATGTAGGTAAGACCCGTGTATGGTTGTATGATGTATGAAAAGTCCCATGTATGGTTGTATGATGTAGATAAGACCCATGTATGGTTGTAAGATATAGATAAGACCCATGTATGGCTGCATGATGTATTATAAGACCCATGTTTGGTTGTATGATGTAGATAGGACCCATGTATGGTTGTATGATGTAGATAAGACCAATGTATGGTTGTATGATGTAGATAAGACCCAAGTATGGTTGTATGATGTATGAAAAGACCCATGTATGGTTGTATGATGTAGATAAGACACATGTATTGTTCCATGATGTAGATAAGACCTACGTATGGTTGTATGATGTAGATAAGACCCAGGTATGGCCGTATGATGTATGAAAAGACCCATGTATGGTTGTATGATGTAGATAAGACCCATGTATGGTTGTATAATGTAGATAAGATCCATGTATGGTTGTATGATGTATGAAAAGACCCATGTATGGTTGTATGATGTAGGTAAGACCCATGTATGGTTGTATGATGTAGATGAGGCCCATGTATGGTTGTATGATTTATTAAAAGACCCATGTATGGTTGTGTGGTGTATATAAGACCCATGTATGGTTGTATGATGTAGATAAGACCCATGTATGGTTGTATGATGTATGAAAAGACCCATGTATGGTTGTATGATGCATATACGACCCATGTATGGTTGTATGATATAGATAAGATCCATGTATGGTTGTATGATGTAGATATATCCCACATATGGTTGTATGATGTATGAAAAGACCCATGTATGGTTGTATGATGTAGATAAGACCCATGTATGGTTGTATGATGTAGAAAGGACCAATGTATGGTTGTATGATGTATGAAAAGACCCATGTATGGTTGTATGATGTAGATAAGACCCATGTATGGTTGTATGATGTAGATAAGATCCATGTATGGTTGTATCATGTAGATGAAACCCATGTATGATTGTATGATGTAGATAAGACCAATGTATGGTTGTATGATGTATGAAAAGACCCATGTATGGTTGTATGATATAGATAAGACCCATGTATGGTTCTATGATATAGATAAGACCCATGTATGGCTGTATGATATATGAAAAAACCCATAATGGTTGTATGATGTAGATAAGACCCATGTATGGTTGTATGATGTTGATAATATCCATGTATGGTTGTATGATGTAGATAAGATCCATGTATGGTTGTATGATACAGATAAGACCCATGTATGGTTGTATAATGTAGATAGGACCCATGTATGGTTGTATGATGTAGATAAGATCCATGTATGGTTGTATGATGTAGATAAGACCCATGTATGGTTGTATGATGTAGATAAGTTCCATGTATGGTTTTATGATGTAGATAAGACCCTTGTATGGTTGCATGATATAGATAAGATCCATGTATGGTTGTATGATGAAGATAAGACCCACGTGTGGTTGTATGATGTAGATAAGATCCATGTATGGTTGTATGATGTATGAAAAGACCCATGTATGGTTGTATGATGTAGATAAGACCCATGTATGGTTGTATGATGTAGATAAGATCCATGTATGGTTGTATGATGCAGATAAAACCCAGGTATGGCTGTATGATGTATGAAAAGACCCATGTATGGTTGTATGATGTAGATAAGACCCATGTATGTATGGTTGTATGATGTAGATAAGACCCATGTATGTTTGTATGATGTATATAAGTCCCATGTATAGTTGTATGATGTAGATAAGATCCATGCATGGTTGTATGATGTTTAGTTCTTACAAGCAGTTGTCACGTGATGATGGCCTCCCACACACTCGTGTTTGGTTCACATTTTCTTCGTCCTGGAGAGCGTAACCTGTCGCATTAACGCCTAATCCTGTCTGTGAACGTTTTTGAAAATAATCTGCTTCTTACATTATTTTATTTTCATTCCATATGTGTCTTAAGTATTGGATGCCATAATACTTTAAAAAATTGTTTTATCATTTGTTTCTGGAAGTCTCGTTTTCTATAACGTGTCTTTCGATAGTTTTCGTAGTTGAAGAATTTTTCACCATTAAACCTCATTTTTGATGCAATATTATGTTGGTTACTTTAGTGTTAAGTTTTGTGCACATTCCTTACACTTCATTTTCTTCATTTCAGATTGTGACGTAGAGCAGTGATGGTGTGGGTCAGCCTGGCCTACTCTGCTCTGTGACTGCCTCGAACAAACCAGTCTCGAACTGGAGTGAGACGTGAACCCTGCCCCACTGTGGTGTGAGTGGTAGTGTTATGACGAGGTTTCCCTACCACACTGGCCAGGTGCTGACACTGTCTGGTAGGGGTCGGATTCAGAGGCCGTCCGTGGCTGGCAGTAAACCGGTCTCGAACTGGAGTGAGACATGATCCGAACCAGACGGTGGTGTGAGTTGTATGATGACGACCAGCGCTGGTCGGTGGTCGCGCTGTGAGGCGGTGACACAAACCAGCGGGGTCACACCTGCACAACACGACCACACACACAACACGAAGCTGATGGTTCAGTCTGGCATGTGGGACTGTGATGACGAGGCTCCAGCTTGCTCACGAGCCGCGACCTGCCTTCCTCCACACACACACACACACACACACACACTGTTGCCAAGACGTGTGTAGTCATTATACAAGAAACAAGGTGGAGAATCATGGTACATTTCTTACTGTCCTTTTACAGACATTAAGAGCCACTTGTGGCCTGACGGGGTCGGCGGGGGGAATAAGCCGGGCCTTCTAGGCGTACAGACACACACACACACACACACACACATTCAGTCTCTCATTCAATGGTTAATCCTCTCTCTCTCTCTCTCTCTCTCTCTCTCTCTCTCTCTCTCTCTCTCTCTCTCTCTCTCTCTCTCACGCACCTAGGGCAAGGTCGCCACCATTGTGGTCACCTTCTACGTAGATCAGGATGGTGTTGGTCCGGTCAGCTGAGGTTGGCCCCTCCCAGTAGTGGTGATCTTGACGGGATGTTGTGGTCATTATCCCGGTGATCGTAGGATAACATGGCTGGAATTATTCTCGTGTGATCTTAGGCTAGTTCATGATAACCAGCCATTGATCCCAGGAGAGTTTCAGGTGAAGTGGTCAGCGATCTCATGCGAGATTCACCTGAAGTATCCAGTGATCTTAGCTTAGGCTCATGTTATACAGTATTTACTGATCTCAGGCAGGTTGTATTGGAGCCAGTACCGCACACGCACCTGGGTAGGCTCACCCTCCACCTCTCGGTTAACTAGAATCAAGAGCTTTGCGTCTGGTTAATTGTCCAACCATCATCACCAGTCCTCAACCTTCCCCTGCTGTACCCTCCGTTGTTGTTATTGCTCTCTCTCTCTCTCTCTCTCTCTCTCTCTCTCTCTCTCTCTCTCTCTCTCTCTCTCCACTCCACAGTCATCACTCTAGCCACTGTTCACGTGCATCGTCCGCCTGTAGCTCCACCCATTAGGTGGGGAAGGTGGGGGAGCACATGACCCGCGTTTGGCTGCTCCTGTGTGTGGGGACCGGCCACTGTGGGAGTGACGTGTATGATACCTCCTCCTCCTTCCCTCCCTCCGGCAGCTTAACTGTGGAATTCTCTCCTTTCATTAGTCTTTCCCACTTCACCTACCCTGGCTTCATGTATGAGTCAGGACGGCAGATGTTAGCGGCGTCCTGATTAATT